>NC_063338.1:3950905-4095090 GCF_021869965.1 Rhincodon typus
CTCAAGCCGCACCTCCATCTCCTACCGACCAACCTCATCCCGCCCCCCTGACCTGTCCGTCTTCCCTGGACTGACCTATCCCCTCACTAACTCCCCACCTACACTCACCTTTACTGGCCCCATCCCTGCCTCTTCGATCTGTTTGTTTCCTCTCCACCTATCCTCTCCTCTATCCATCTTCTATCCGCCTCCCACTCTCTCCCTATTTATTTCAGAACCCCCTTCCCCTCCCCCTTTTCTGATGAAGGGTCTAGGCCCGAAACGTCAGCCTTTCTGCTCCTATGATGCTGCTTGGCCTGCTCATCCAGCCCTGCACTTTGTTGTCTCTCTATTTCCTGTCTGTTCATGTGTCTGTCTGAATCCTCTTAAACGTTGTTATCATATTTGCTTCCATTACCTCCCCTGGCAGGATGTTATAGGCACCCACCACCCTCTGTGTAAAAAACTTGCCTCGCACATTTTGTTTAAACTTTCCACTTCTCACCTTAAAACTATGCCCCCTAACATTTAACATTTCCACCCTGAGAAAAAAAAACACTCTAACTATCCATCCTATCCATGCCTCTCATTATTTTATATACTTCTTTCAGGTCACCCCTCAGGGTCCAATGCTCTGCCAATAACATTCTAAATTTTTCCAACCTTTCCTCATAGCTAATTCATTCCAAACCAGGCAAAATCCTGGTAAACCTATTTTGCACTCTTTGCAATGCCTCCACATCCTTCCTATAGTGTGGCAACCTTTCAGGGAGATCTGATATTGCACCCCAAGATCCCTCTGTTATATCAATGCTTCTAAGGGTTGCAACATATACTTTCCTCTTGAATTTGACCTCCCAAAATGCATCTACTCACACTTGTCCAGATTAAACTCCATCTGCCATTTCTCTCCCCAACTTTCCAACTGATGTATATCATTGTTCATCTTTTGACAATCTTTCTCACTATCCACTTGCCACCAATCTTCATGCCATCTGCAAACTTACTAATCAGACCACCTACATTTTCATCCAATTCCAATATTCATATTCCAAACAACAGAGGTCCTAGCACTGATCTTTATAGAGCAACACTGGTCACAGACCAGTCAGTAAAACACCCCTCCACAACTATCCTCATTCTTCCATGACCAAGCCAATTTTGTATCCAATTTACCAACTCACTGTGGATCCCATGTGACTTGATCTTGTGAACGAACATTCCATGAGGGATTTTTCGTAAAGTCCATGTAGATAACATCCACCACCTTATCCTCAATCATTTTTGTCACATTCTCAAAAATCACAAAGCCAAGGTGACTCTCCTTAATAAGTCCATTCTTTTCCAAATGCCAGGAAATCCTGTCCCTAACAATCTTCTCCTATCATTTCTCTATCACCGATGTAAGGCTCGCCCACCTATAATTTCCTGCATTGTACCTGTTTCCTTCTTAAACAAAGGAACAACATTGGCTACTCTCCAGTCTTCTGGGACCTCGCCTGCGGCTAAGGAGGATACAAAGATCTCTGTTGAGGCCACAGCAATCTCCTTCCTTGCCTCCCTCAATATGCTGGGAGAGATCCCATCAGGCTCTAGTGACTTATTTACCTAAATGTTTTTCAAGACACCCACTAGTTCCTTCTTACTATCAATATGCCCGAGAACATCAACACATATCTCTCTAATTCTATCATCATCTGTGTTCTTCTTGGTGAACACCAATGCGAAGCACTTGTGAAGGATCTCACCCACTTCCTCTGGCTCGGTGCATAAATTCCCTCCTTTTTCCTTTACTGAACCTACCCTTACCGTAGCTACGCTCTTGCTCCTAATATATGTATAAAATTCTTTGTGATTCGCCTTAATCCTTCTTGCCAAGGATATTTCATGGCCCCTTCAAGCTCTCCTAATTCCTTGTTGATTTTTTTTCCTGCTTCCTTTATATTCATCAAGGACTTTGTCTGATTTCAGTTTCTTAAACTTCGCATATGTTTCCTTTATCTTTCAAAAATCTTGTCATCCAGAATTCCTGAATCTTGCCATCAAGACAAGCAATTGGCGTTTATCAGGGATTTGAACCTGGGATTTCTCCCATAACAGTGCAACACAAAGCCTAACCCGCCAATCATACCCCTAGGCCAACAAGCAAAATGAGCCAATGGATTGCCCCTGTCTCTGCCCTTGTGTTATAATGACTGCTAGATGTTCCTTTACCGTGAGACTGTTAACTAATTCTGGCTTTTTCTTCATCACAGTGTATTGAGCAGATGTCTAAATGACTGGGCTGCTAACATCCACCCACCCTCCTGCAAATATCTTATGGTAATAGACAGCTGAGCTCCAACAGACAAATGTTACCATGCAACCAAGCTTACCTTAACCCACATTACCTTCAGGTATGTAGCGTTCAGCACCTACAGTCCAGGAGGTATTCGGGAGTAGGTTCCATCAACTGCTTCCCTTCAAACAAAAAGTACTTGTATTTTTATCACATCTCACCACAACTCCTGGGATGTCCAAACACTGGGAATTCACTGAATTATTTGTGGAATGCACAGTTTTCTGGCAAAGTTCAAGTGCATAGCAAAGTTCAACAAACAACGTTAAGGTGAATGATTTGTTAATTATTATCGTTCAGACTTAAAATGAAGTGCCCTCATTTTAGCGTTAATATGGGATCTTTAATTTCTATCAAAGGAGGCAGATACATCTTGGTTTAAATTCTTCTCCAAAGGACAGTGCCCCTGGCAACGCTGCAATCCCTCAGTTCTCAATGTCATATTTGATCATGAGGAAGGATTTTCACAGGATTTCACTGCAGGAGTTTGATCAGAAACCCTGAAGAAAAACAGTCCAGGGCATGTATGTTCAAATTCTAGAGTGAGACATAAATCCAATTTTTGACAGCATCAAGTTTGTATCATTGAGTAAGGGTTTAAGATAGAGGTGAAGACAATATTTTTCTCTCGGAACATAATGTATCTGTGGAATGCTTTATCACAGAGGGCTATCAAGGCTGGGTCATTAGGTATATTCAAGGCTGAGATAGGCAGTTTTTTTAAATTACTAAGGGAATTGAGTGCTATGGGGAAAAGGCGGAAAAGTGGAGTTGAGAATTTTATTGAATTTCATTGAGTGGCAGAGCAGACTTGATGGGCCGAATAGGCTCCTTTTGCTCCTACATCTTATGGTCTTATGGACATGCATTGGATATTGGGCAGAAATAGAAAATTCTGGTGCAGAACAATCAGAAGATTTTTTTTTAAAAAAACACATTAACACTACTGATATTCACTTACGTCTGTAATGCAGGGAGTGTCACTGTTGGGCCCGTCAGATGTTGAACTGAAGGCTGGAGGCTGCTGTGCTGTGCTTTTGGGTTGGAAGGCAGCATGGATGGCCACAATGGGTGTCCTATTGGTGGGAGAGGTGGATGTAGTGTGGGTTGTCCCTGAGCAGAGTAGTGATGATGGTGATGCACGGAAGATGGGCGAGGTTTCTCGGCTTTCACTACAAGTGGCACTGCTGGCTGAACGTCCTGCAGTTTAGGAGGAAGGTAACTCATCAGTTCCAGAACACACACTTGCACAGATAGAAGGTAGTGCTAGACTTATTTGAAGTCAACTTTATTCTGTAGTGGAAACTGAATATATTTCTGACCTGTAAAGATGATATCTGTCCTACATCACATGCTGGTGTAAAAATTGTGTCAAAACAGTAGGCATGTCAAAGTCCTATGGTTTTATTTAATTTTTTTGTGGAGGTTAAGCAACGAGGGTGAGAATAGAGCCCCTTAAAGATCAACAAGGTCGGTCATGTGTGGAACCACAGGAGATGGATAAGATACTAAATTAATATTTTGCATCAGTATTTACTGTGGAAAAAGATATGGAAGCTAGGGAACTTGGGGAAATAAATAGTGACATCTTGAAAAGATTTACAAGGATGTTACAGAGACTGGAAGGTTTGAGTTATAAGGAGAGGCCAGGTAAACTGGGATTATTTTCCCTAGAACATCAGAGGCTAAGAGGTGATCTTATAGAGGTTTATAAAATCATGATGGGCACAGATAAGTTGAATAGTGAAGGTCTTTTCTCCAGGGTAGGGGGTCCAAAACTAGAAGGCACAGGCTTAAGCTGAGAGGGGAAAGAGGTAAAAGAGACCTGAGAGTCAACTTTTGTCACAAGAGGGTGATGTGTATATGAAATGAGCTGCCAGAGGAACTGGTAGAGGTGGGTTCAATTACAACATTTAAAAGACATTTGGACAGGTACATGAATAGGAAAAGTTTAGAGAGATATGGGCCAAACGCAGACAAATGGGACTAGCTTAGTTTAAGATATGGACGAGTTGGGCCAAAGGGCCTTTTTCCATGCTGTACAACTCTATGACTCTACAACTGAATGGCCTGCTTCTATGCCACAATAACTCTATGGCACACTTACTTGAAGCAGGGACTGTGTTAGACAAGATTTGGATATTTGGGCTCATGGTTATCCCAGAGAAGTATCACATTAGGTTTTGAAAGACCAAATATACTGGGCATGGTTTAGGACAGGGAGTGGTGAAACTTCAACTAAACCAGAAACGACAAAATTCAGGCTTCAACCAGGGAGTAAGAAGCAAGTCCAGTATTAATTGTAGTCCTTGGTTATTAGTCATCATTTATCACTTTGTTGCCCAAGCCATCCTCCTTTCACTCCTTTTAAAACATGATTGAAAAAAGAGAATCCAATCTGGTGCTGTGTCAGAGGTGGAGGCTACTTTCAGAGACCTGAGCTAAACGCTCTTTAACAAACACTCATGTTCCCAAACTGTAGCCAAAAATTTGATTTACAGATGGGTTCATCAGCAGCAAGTTTGGGAGATGTATTCTCTTAAAAAGTCGAGGACGAGGAACTTCTTAACATTTGCCTGAACATTCATCCCAGGAGCACTGGTATACTATGGAAAAGACAAGTGTCAGTCAATTAAATGAGCCGTAGAAGCCCTTAGGTGCAATCTGCTGGAGCATCAATTTCTCCAAAGTAACCAACCACTGTCCCTCAATAGTCATTTTAACAAAGAATTATTTCATTACTTCAGCCCTCTTGTTTGAATTGGAACTTGAACACATGCATTTACTGAGAGTGTGCCCTCTGTGCTAAGTGCAATGGCTCCATGCAGGGGACAGGTTGGGATGTGTGGCAAGATGATTTAGCATCAGTCAAATCCCAGAGGAGTATGTCCCTTTTATAATAATTAGCCCAGAAATGGGAAGAGCCTTCCTCAGCCAGCAAGTAGTAGTCCTGGAACGAGGATGGGAGTCAAACAACTGAAAGATTTGTGTTATGCAAATTAAGAGGTACATGAAACTTGAACTGTGAAGTAATTTTAATAAGCAAAAGGCTGTTCTGAACCAGTAGGATTTGTAACAGTGTCTGCAACTAACTGGATCTCCTTAATCAAAGTACATGCTGATATATCTAACTACCACTTGGTTTCTATCCAAGCATCCTCTCATTGCTACCTTAAAATGTACTATCTGCAAGATGCACTGCAGAAATTCACCAAACATCCTTAGATAGCACCTTCCAAACCCACAACCACTTCCATCTGGAAGGACAAGGGCAGCAGATACAAGGGAACACCACCACCTGCAAGTTCACCTCCAAGCGCTCACCATCCTGAATTGGAAGCATATTGCCATTCCTTCATTGTTGCTGGGTCAAAAGCCTGGAATTCCTTTGCTAAGGGTATTGTGGGTCTACCAACAGCACATAGACTGCAGCAGTTCAAGAAGGGAGCTCACCGCCACCTTCTCAAGGGTAGCTAGGCACAGGTGTGACATTGCACACCCCACAAGTGAATAAAAAAATCCATACTTTGCATTTGATAGATAACAGGATATTGATATTGCAGACTGGTGCCTCCACCTGCCAACCTTCATTCAGACTTTGTGTGAACTGAGACCATACAGGTCAAGTTTAGTGCTGCTGAGTGACATCTGTCATCCAAACAGCTTCATAAATGCCGTCAGCTCAGAGCCTCAGAAATGTCTGAAAGCATATTGAAACCTCTCAGTGGACAGAAAATGTCAGCTGTGCTTAGCAATCAGGCAACCCACTTCCAAACTAAATAAGAAAAGATCTTTTTATCAGTTTGAGATTTTCAGAAGTAGAAGCATGAATTCATTTCCAACCGTAATGACGGATTAAAAGATGGCCACATTTCTTTCCATTCTCATGCCCCTTTCAAAACAGGAAATCTCATTCACAACTTTAATTGGTCAATTTTAATTGCCGATAGTGTTGCCAGTATTGGTGGGAGAAATCTCACGCCTCGTCAGCACTATTACAGATCCCTTGTTTTCATAATAAGGGCCAGATCGGAATTGACTGTGGTGTCCTTTACAATCAAATGGCATAACAGCACTCATTGCCAATGCTTTCACATGAATAATAGCTATTCAGCCGAGGTGTTAGTGATTGGTAAATATCCCAAAAAGGAGAAAGAGAAAAATTCTTGGAAAAAGCTGAAGAAAGAAAGAAGTTGCATGACTAATCCCTGTTGACTGCTCACCACGTTTCCTTCTGAACAAACTGCTAATGGTTTCAGTCTGTTGGTTTGAGAAAGTGGAGGAATTCTTGATATTTGACATTTGGTAGTCGAGGCTGGCTGCTTCAGAGTCAGAAACAATCCATGGCAATTGGCATCTTGCTCAGTTGTCATAGAATGACATAAATGGCAAGTATGTATGCAGAAGGGCCATCCGAAAACTATGTCCTTCTTTTGAAATGCCTGATTTTCAAAAACAATGTCATGGATTTTGTCAGGCAATATTCCCCTTTCTGTTTATGAAAACATGTTCTACACATTGGTCCATGCTGACATAGACAGTGACTGCAAGATGTGGAATGGAAGTGTTTAAAGACTCAGTGGACACATACAAGTGTATCAGGCTCCTTTCTGCTTCAAGTTAGCAAGATCTATACTTCCACATAAAAATTATTCCTTAGTAAATAAAAGGACAGAGACACCTGGAAAAATTTAGTAATGTCCTAATTCATTTTCAGTAACAATAATATTTTCTAAAGTCGCAGAAATTGTTGCCATTTGTAATGACGTGATTCACAATCCTATATTCAAGATTTATTGCAGGACATACCTCGCCGTTATCATCCTGGATGATTTGTAGTCAGCATTAAGGGAGATCCATGGCACAGGCCAGACCATGGGTGAATGGCAGACAGTCCCGTACAATCTAAGATGTCCAATGGATGAGAGAGGTCAATGGCATCTGATTGGCACATCCTAAATGATCCAGTGAAGAGTGTTACAGGAACCCCTAAACTGTCTAAATAATCTGATGAATGACAGGTACTAAGTCCTTTGGGAGGTCGATGACAAAGATGATCCAATGAATGAAAGGAAATTAGACTGATGATGAACTAATCTGTCAGGAGGATTTTCTTACCTGCCCATGAGAAATCACAGGACTGACAAAGTTGCCAGGCTGAGAGAATGCCATTGGAGGTAGTGCCTTCAACATCATATTATGCATAATGATTTGATGCATTTGGGCATTTTGCATTAACATCAGCTCCACCATGTCTGTGAACAAATAAATAAAAGATTATAGGAAACATAAAATAGTTTTGGGGATATAATTTTAATAAAACCATACCCTTACCCTTACAGCAAAAGATTCTCCTGACGTATGCCAGAAACGTGAATTTTACAAACAATGTATGACCCTTTTTTACACAAGATTGGAGCGATTCTGTTTGATCACATTTGCAGACAATGCTTCTTAATGGACAATGGCAGCATAAATGTGAAAGTGGCTAAGGGGCAGAGAACAGAGACAGTGCAAAACAGCTGTTTTTCAGGTCAGTAGGAGTATACAATGGTATCCTTGAGGGTTGGTATTAGGAGCACTTTTTATAGCCTGCACTTGAGCATAGAGGGCATAATGCAGACAATATAAAAGTTGGAAATGCAGTAAACAGTGACAACAATAACATCAGGCGTCAGGTGAATAGTGGGGGAGAAATAATCATAATATAATTGACTTCCATATCTAGTTTGAAGATGCCACCATACTAAGTAAGAATTGTAAACTTGTACAAAGCCAATTACATAAATATGTAAATACACAAATACATTAACTAGGTAACAGACTAAAAGGAATGGCAGTAAATAAACAGTGGAAAACATTTAAAGAATTAGTTAAAATATCAAAGCAAAAAATTCAACTCGGGTGGAGTTTAATCCGGAACTGTGAGTTGATGTTGGGAGGTCAAATGCAAGAGGAAAGTAGGCTGTAAATAGCTGAACCTTGAGGAATATTTTTATTTATTCATGGTCCATAATCATCACTGGCTAGCCAACATTTATTGCTTGGTTGCCCTTGAGGTGGTGAGCTGCCTTCTTGAACTGCTGCAGTCCATATCCTGTAGATATCGCAGAATCTGTACAGTGCCGAAAGAGGCAATTTGTCCCAGTGAGTCGACACGGACTCTCCGAAGAAGGATCCCACCCAGACCCATTCCTCTACCTTAACACTCTAACTCCGCATTTACCATGGCAATCCACCTAGTCTGCACAACCCAGGACACTACTGGGCAACTTAGCATAGCCAATCGACCTAATATGTGCATCTTTGGACTGCGGGAAGAAACCGGATCACCCGGAGGAAACCCACGCAGACACAGGGAGAATATGCAAGCTTTACACAGACAGTCGCTGAAGGCTGGAATTGAACCTGGGTGCCTGGCACTGTGAGGCAGCAGTATTAACCACTGGGCCACCGTGCCATCCTGTAGATGCACAGAGCCCTTAGAGAGGGAATTCCAGGATTTTGACCCAGCGACAATGAAGGAATGGTGATATATTTGCAAGTCGGGATGATGAGTAACTTGGATGGGAACTTGCAGGTAGTGGTGTTCCCATGTATCTGCTGTGCTTGTGCTTCTGGATGGAAATGGCCATGGATTTGGAAGGTGCTGTCTAAAGATCTTGGGTTAATTTCTGCAGTGCATCTTGAAAATAGTACACAATGCTGCTACTGAGCATCAGTGGTAGAGGGAGAGGATGCTTGTGGATGTGGTGTCAATCAAGCAGGCTGCTTTGTCCTGGATGGTGTCAAGCTTTTTGGATGTTGTTGGAGCTGCACACATCCAGGCAAGAGGGGACTATTCCATCATACTCCTGACTTGTGCCTTGTAATGGTGGACAAGCTTCAGGGAGTCAAGAAGTGAACTACTCACTACAGTATTCCTAGCCTCAGCTCATTTGTCCAAATCTGAATCAAGGTTGTCATGAGTTTAGGAGATGAGTGGCCATGGTGGAACCCAAACTAGTCATCACTGAGCAGGTTATTGCTGAGCAGGTGCTGCTTGATGGCACTGTTGATGACACCTTTCATCACTTTACTGATGATTGAGATGAGCCATGTTGTAATTGTACTGGAACAGCTTGGCCAGGGGAGCAGCAAGTTCTGGACCACAATTCTTCAGCACTATTGCTGGAATGTTGTCAGGACCCATAGTCTTTGCAGTATCCAGTGTCTCCAACTGTTTATTGACATCATGTGGAGTGAATCGAGTTGGCTGAAAACTGGTATCTGTGATACTGGGACCACTGGAGGAGGCTGAGATGGGTCATCCGTTTGACACTTCTGAATGAAGCTTCTTGCAAATGCTTCAGCCTTATCTTTTGCACTGGTGTGTTGGGCTATTCCAAATTGCAGATGGGGATATTGGTGGACTTGCCTCCAGTGAGTTGTTTAAATGTCCACCACCTTTTACAACTGGATGTGGCAGGACTGCAGAGCTAAGATCTGATCCATTGGTTGTGGAATCGCTTAGCTCTGTCTATCCCTTGCTGCATATGCTATTTGACATGTAAAAGTGGTCTTGTTTCATATCTTCACCAGGTTGACACCTCATTTTTAGGTTTGCCTGGTGCTGCACCTGGCATGCCCTCCTGCACTTTCCATTAAACCTGGGTTGATCCTCTGGCTTAATGATATTGGTTGAGTGGGGGATATGCTGGGCTATGAGGTTGCAGGTTGTGCTAAAGTCCAATTCTGCTGCTGTTGATTGTCCACAGCACTTCATGGATGCCCAGACTTGAGTTGCTCAATGTGTTCTAAGTCTGTTCTATTTAGCATGGTGATACTGTCACACAATACGATGGAGGGTGTTCTCAATGTGAAGATGGGACTTCATCTCTACAAGGACTGTGCGAGTCACTCCTACTGATATTGTCATGTATAAAGGATCTTGGGATCCAAATCCACATCTCCCTGAAAGTGGAAACACAAGTGGATAAGGTGGTAAAGAAAGCATATGTCATGCTTATTTTCATCTGTCGGGGCATTGAGTATAATGGTTAGCAAGGCATTTTGCAGCTGTATAAGACTTTGGTCAGGTCACATTTGGAGCACTGATCAGATTCTAGCTGCCATACTATAGAAAGGGTGTGGAGGCTTTGGAGAGGGTGCAGAAGAAGTTTAAAAGGATGTTGCCTGGATTGGAGTGTTTTTGCTATAAGGAGAGGTTGGACAAACGTGTTTGGATTGCTTTTTCACTGGAGTGTCGGCCACTTAAGGATGACATGATATAAGTATATAAAATTATGAGGAGCATGAAGAGGTTGGATAGTTGGAGTCTCTTTCCCAGGGTGGAAACATCAAATACAAAGGAGCGTAAGATTAAGCTGAAAAGGGGAAATGTTTAAAGTAGATGTACAAGGAAAGCTTTTTGCACACAGGGTAGTACATGCCTGGAAAGAAGCAGATACAATAGCAACGTTCAAGAGGCATTTAGACAGACACATGAACAGGCAGAGGATAGAGGGATATGGACCATGTGCAGGCTGATGGGATTAGTGAGGTTGTAGACATGCTCACTGAGCCGGTGGGTTTGGTTGCAAACATTTCATCACCCTGCTAGGTAACATCTTCAGTGCACCTCTGGTGAAGCGTTGGTGTTCTGTCCTGCTGGTTATTTATATGCCTCGGTTTGCTGGGGTGGTTGACATTATTTCCGGTTCTGTTTTTCAGTGGTTTGTATATTGGGTCCAGTTCAAGGCGTTTGTTGATGGAGTTCCAGTTGAAATGCTGGGCCTCCAGGAATTCCCTAGTATTCTCTGTTTGGCAAACATGCCAGGGAATTCCTGGAAGCCTGGCATTCCAACCGGAACTTCATCAACAAACATACTGAACTGGACCCAATATATAAACCACTGAGAAACAGAACCAGAAGCACCAGATGTGGAGGTGCCAGTTGGACTGGGGTGGACAAAGTCAGAAGTCACATGACACCAGGTTTTGTCCATCAGGTTTATTTGAAGTCATAAGTTTTCAAAGCACTGCTCCTAAGGCTTGTGATTTCAAATAAACCTGTTGGACTATAACCTGGTGTCCTGTGACTTCTGACTGTGTCACATAGAATGCAAAAAAATGATACACCGCTCTTCAAAAGTTGTTCTGACAAAAGGTCTCTGGACTTGAAACGTTAACTCTGTTTCTCTCTCCACAGACCTACTGAGTTTCTCCAACATTCTCTTTTTTTTCAGATTTCCAGAATCCACTTATTTTGCTTTTGTTTCAGATTCCAGCATCCACAGTATTTTGCATTTATATCTTTCCACATCTGCCTGGTCAAGGCCCCTCAGAATCTTACATGATTCAATCAAATCACCTTCTCTTTTAAGCTCCAGCAGAAACAAGCCTAATTTATCAAATATTTCCTCATAAGACAAACCTCTCATTCCAGGGATTAGTCTGGTAATTGTTCTCTGAACTGCTTCCAATGCATTTGCATCCTGCCTTAACAAAAGAAACCAACACAGTGCACAGTACTCCAGATGTAGTTTCACCAGTGTCCTGTATAAATGAAGAATAACTTCCCTACTTTTGTATTCAATTCCCCCCCACAATAAACATTAACTTTCCATTAACTTTCCTAATTACTTGCTATACCTGAAGCAAGACGGTGGTGAAGTGGGATGCTACAGCCAGAGCTCCTCTGCTCCACCAGTTCCTTTTCTTTTTTTTCTTTTTTTCTTCTTCTCTCTTCTGCAGTTATTTTTCCCAAACTTTTAACTTCTAAAACTTCCCCAGAGGGAATGGAGCAGGTGACTCCCAGATCGGAGGCCATTGCTGGCGAGTCCTGGAGGCAATTCTGAGACCAGGTCGGCATGGGAGGCAAGTCTGAGACCAGGCCAGCGCAGTAGGCAAGTCCCAGACCAGGCCAGTGCGGGAGGCAAGCCTCAGGCCGGAGGCCGGTGCAGGAGTTAAGTCCCAGGCTGGAGGTTGGCGTGGGAGACAAGTCCCAGGGGCGAATCCCAGGCTGGAGGCCATCACAAGGAGACAAGTCCCAGACCGGAGGCTGTCGTGGGGAGGTGAGTCCTGGACTGGAGGCCACTGCGGGGGAGGCGAGACCTTTGCGGACTGGAAGCGAGACCTCAAGTTTTGAAGCCCAGCTTGGTTTGGAAACTTGGCCTGGGGGTGCGGTCTGGAGGCTCAGTGCTGGCACAGACTTGATGAAAACTACTGTATTTTGAGTACTTTTTAAAAGCTTTTTATTCTTATGCTGGACTTTGAGTAATTCAAGTACTTTTTAAAAACTTTGTATTCCTGTGCTGGACTTTATTTATTATTCTTTCAATTCCGTAACGAATACTTAAGTATCTGTACCTAGGTTTCCTAAACCTAAGATGGCGCCATAAGCAGTGACATTGCAAACTTTTTACTGCACCCATTCAAGTGCATGCAACAATAAAGCCAATTCTAATTCTAATTCTAACTGCATACTAGCCTTTGCATTTGGTTAATGTTCAGACAGAGTTGGGTGCACTCATACAAGTAGCACAGAAATTTACCATGTAGGTAAAGCAAGGATACATCATCATGGTATGTATTTCAGGCTCTGATAGACGAATTGCTGGGCTGTCTGGGAACTAAAATATATGGGAATGTGGCAGGGGTGTACAATGGAGCTGAGTGAGCAAGCAGGAAAGTACAATTAAAGCCAAAGATCAGCCATGATGAGACTGAATAACAGCTTTTGCTGCTCGGGTGTCTGTCAGGGAAGAATGGGGAGTCCCTCTTTTTTAAAGGTGGGATGGACTCTGTCCGCATCTAAGGAATTTCCTGCCTCCATGATAGACTATCACCTTCTTCAGCTTTTTTCCTTGGTTTCTGAAACCCTGCCTACTTTCCTCACTGGCATCTCTCAGCCAGCCAGCCAAAAATAGCAGACTTGCCTCTGGGAAAGTGCCTATCAGTCCAGTACTAAACAAGCTCATTCCTGGTCCTGCTGGACTGATAGATTGGGGTAGAAGTCCCAGTCTGAATCAATTAAGTCTGCTCCCAGCATATTATTACTGTGGACTGCTCAATACTGAATGGGTGGGCTCAAGGGGAATTTTTTTGCTCATTGATGGGATGTGGGCATTGCTGGCTGGACCAACATTTATTGCTATACCTAGTTTGAGTAAGTGGTGATGTGCTGTCCTCTTGATCCACTTCATTCATTTGGTGTATGTATTTTGTATTTCTATGTAGGTACACCTGCAGGGCTGTTAGGGAGGGAATTGCAGGATTTTGATCCAGTGACAGTGAAGGAATGGCAGTGAGGAAAGGATGGTGAGTGACTTGGAGGGGAGTTTGCAAGTGGTGGTGTTCCCATGTATCTGCTGCCCTTGTCCTTCTAGGTGGAAGTGGTCAGGGGTTTGGAAGGCAATGTCTAAGGATCTTGGGTAAATTTGCTGTAGTGCATCTTGTAGCTAGTACACGCTGCTGCTACTGAGCATAGGTGGTGGATTGTGTTGCTCCCATGTATCTGCTACCCTTGTCCTTCTAGGTGGCAGAGATTGAGAGTTGGAAAGGTACTTTCTAAGGAGCCTTGGTGAATTCCTGCTACTGATGGCTGGGAAGAATCAGCCAAGTTTCCTGACCCACATTATTGTCTAGTTATCCTGTTTAGAAGTGCATGTGAGTGCTGGTGGGTGGAAAAGGGGTCAGGCTCTACTCTAAAGATTATTTGTTAAATATCCTGACCAAACTCACTGCTGCTGCTGAGTTTCAGTAGTAAAGGGAGTGAATGTTTAAGCTGGTAGATATGATGGCAATCATGCAGGATATTTTGTCCTGGATGGTTTGAGCTTCTTGACTGTTGTTGGAACTGCATCGGTTGAAGCAAGTGGGAGTATTCCACCACACTCCTGACTTTACTTTGTGGGTGGTGACAGGCATTAGAGAAACAGGAGTTAATCACCACAAAATTCCCAGCTTCAGAACTGATCTTGTCACAATATTTATATGGCTGGTCGGATTCAGTTTCTGGTAAATGATCTCCAGAACAGTGAGTGTTGGGGATTCAGCAATGGTAATGCCAGTGAATGTTAAAAGGTGATAATTAGACTGTCTCTTGTTGGGTTTGTGGTACTGTAGTTTCCCTAATGGCTCTCTTTGGGCTTCCTGATTCCATCACGTCTCTCAGTCATTTATCTTGCCTACTGCTGTGTTTCCACCCAGATGACCCATATATCTACGTATTTCATCATTAGCTCCTCTGTGTCTTTCCCATACAACCTGCTTCAATATTTTATACCCAATCATAAGACCCTTGTAAGGGAAAAGGATTCAGATGGACAAGAAGGCAGGATACAAGAGATACCAAGAGAGATTCAAAAGCACATCTCTATTCTGTACAAGAAAGCAAAATCAGGCTTTTTTAAAACACTGTCCAGTTTTGAACAAATTAGAAGCAGGTGCTATATTCTGGTTAGATTTCAAGATACGGTAACAACCAACTAACAAAACTGCATTGGTAAGTCCATTTTACATTCATGTGCAGAAAAGCTTACAAATACTCTCGTCCCAAATTTTAGATAGTACTAATCAGAGGCATTCTCCACGTTTAGCACAACTGTACACAATTGTCAAAATCAGAATAATCAGCCGGAGGTGTATACATCCACACATCCAGCAGTGTGTGTCATATGTATACATGTGTCAAGATGAGCATTAATGGCAGGCTGTAGCAGGACACTTGAATTATGTTATCCAATTTGGTCTCCACTTGCTGGCACATCCCATCATTAACAGGGGACAAACAGCAATCTGTTCAAAAAAAGCAGCAGGTTCCCTTGGAGACAGGAAATAACTTACATTTAGGAAGTTACAGGATGTTACATACAGCCAGGGTAGGCAGCCCTTACTCTGGAGAAATAGGCTGAAAGGCAAATACATAATTGTTCGACAACACATGGTATAGATAGGCTTAGCAGTTGGAAAATTGATATTTATCTTTCTTTCTTTAAAGTCCACACTCTGGTGTGAACTTGTTACATTTTGTCTTTAATCTCAAGCATGCAAAGTTGACCAGCTTTAATCAATTTTGATATATGAACACACACCCCTCAGATAATGACCTAAGTTCCAAACTAAACATCGGACAAAACAACCACTCTTGAAAGTGTTTCACATCCAAATGAAACAATAATTTGAATACTTCTTACCTTCCTTGATGCTGCCTGACCTGATTGGTGGAAGAGCTTGTGGAGGTGGGATCTGCGTGATAAGTGGCTGTGGCTGTGGTAACTGTTGTATAATTGTTGAGGGCTGCTGGGAAAGCTGGGAGAGAGAAACCAAGAGTAAACATTGGATAGTATAAAGAAATAGCTGAGCAACAATTATTGACAGCAAGTTAATTTTCGTCGCTAAGTAGCATGCTGCTAAAAGAAATGTAAAGTAGAAAATGGGTTAAAAAGGCTTAATAGCAACTTTCACAAACCATGATGTTCCAAAGAGTTTACAGCTTATTAGCCTGGTCAACTCTGTATCTCAAGCATCACATGTTGTGGCTCAGGAGCCTCCCTCTGGCACTTGCTACAGAGGAAAAGAGTGGGTTGAAAAGGTACACAATTTGCTGGCCTCTATTTTCTGTGGCCCTCTTCTTGACCAGCTAATCTTTCTGTTTCTCCATTTGTCGTCCAATGCCTCTCCAAAAATCAGACTTCAGAGATCATGGCCGTCAGTGACTACCTTCCAGTTGTCTGTGTTGGCTTCATATTTTGTTTGTAGAGGAGGTATGGACTTCCAGCAGATCAAGATCCTGTGGCTATTTCACTTAACAAAACATATTTGGATATATGTGGTCATCCATTCAATGCACATGAAGACAACATTGGCTTAATAGGGTGGCATTGTGGCTCGGTGACTAGCCCTGCTGCTTCACAGCACAGGGGACCCGGGTTCAATTCCTGCGTGGACTTTGCACAGTCTCCCTGTGTCTGCGTGCATTTCCTGTGGGTGTTCTGGTTTCCTCCTAAAGTCCAAAGATGTGCAGGTTAGGTGGATGGGCCATGGGACATACAGGGTTACAGGGAAGGGGTAGGGGTTGGGTCTGTGTGGGATGCTCTTTGGAAGGTCGGTGTGGACTTGATGGGCCGAATGGCCTGCTTCCACACTGTAAGGGGATTCTATGTATCTAACAAGTGTCTGCTAATGGAATAAGCAGCTTTGGGATCTCCTATTTGATGACATTGTCTTGCTGAGAAATCCTGAGGCTGCATCTAAGACAGCAAGTAAACTTTTGTCTTTTTCCCTACCAAGCATTTGTTGTCTAGGTCTCTCCGCTTCAGAGAATTACTCTGAAGATGCAGTGGTAGATTGCTGTGTAGTGTCCTCATTTAGGTTGCTGATGTTCTACACTCTCTTACTCAGCTAGAACATAATAGCTGCAGCTTTTTGATGCACGTGCTGATTTCAGCATCAAGTGACAGATTGCTGGTGACTGCAGAGTCTAGGTATGTGAACCTATCAACAACCTCCTGTAACACATTGTCAATGCTGATGGATGGTAGTATGGCAATATTCTGGCCATGGTGCTTATCTTCCTGGTGGTAACGGTCAAACCAATGCTCACGGAGACAGAGTCTGCCTATATTCCTCAGAGTGGAACGCTATTGCAGCATTGTATGTGTAGTACGACGCTGTGATATAGACTTTGTAGATTTTGTCTTTGATCTCAGACAGGCAAGCCTAACCAGTTTTACATCAATTCCCTCTGAATACAACCTGATGGCAAATGAAGCAGCAAAGAGAAGAATGTGTCCAAGAGTGTTGGTACCAGGACACAGCCCTGTTTGACCCCACTCAGATACTCAGGTTCTGAGGATCTGCCGTCATTGCTGACCTCACCCATCATTATGTCATGGAAAGAGGAGATCACAGTGAGCAACTTTAGAATGCAGCCTATTATGTCCAGGAGCTTAAATCAACCACCTCTGCTCATATGGCTGACTGCCTCGGTGAGATTGCTAAAAGCAATATTCTGTGTTTGCTTTTATTCACAACATTTTACATGTTACTATTGGACTCATGTCATTGTGGAACTACCAGTTCTGAAACCACAAGAAGAAATTCAGGGCATAAGAACATGATTGGGCCATTCAGCCCGTTAAGCCTGTGCACCCATTCAATACAATCATGGCTGATCAAAAGCTTCAATGCCAGAATCTGCAGTCTGACTAGAGAAAAAATAGATATACTTGTACCACATTGTTCACTAGGGAAATATCTTTGTAGCTGTCACAGTCCTCTTCTTGTTGAGGGCCACAACATTTGCATCATGCATAACCTGAAGCAATACCCTCTCCCTGCAGCAGAGCAATTATGCAAATAATGCAGGATTGCTAGTTTCCTATGCTTGACGAATTCAGGTATTCTAGCATTGACTGAAGCGTGGTCAATAGCTGGTACCTTTGCTAAGCTCCTTCACTGAGAGTTTGATGTCCAGCTCTTCCATGGTAGGTGGGCTATCAATGATGTCTAGAGCTTCCCATTCTCAGGGCACTGTTCCACCTAACTCTCTGAGTATTGCAATCAACAATGACTTAATTTTGTCTCAATGTCACTGTTTTCTTTACAGATAGACTTTTTGATCCGCTGTGTTTGAGGTCAGCTGGATATTCTGGCAAACGTGTAACTGTAGACATTGCCTAGCAGTCTGAGTTTATTTCAGGCAGCTCCCAGGTTATTCCAAGTCTTCTTGCCTAGATTCTCCTTGTAATAAACGATAACAGATTGCTTGGCTTCAGTGACAGGGTCCCAGCCTCAAACTAGATGATGTTCTTCCACTCTTGCTTGCCACATATTGAGAATGCAGTATTGTAAATCATATTTTGAAGTATATTACATTTCTCTTCTGCATTCTGTGTGGGAATGAGGGAGATTGCTTATTCAGTGGAATTCAGGAACTGTTTTAAAGTACCCTACAAACCTCGGGGTGCTGCAGCCCAATGCAATGAGAAGGGATGGAAATCCCTCCATCCTGCTGTTGTGGAAAGTATTTCAAACAACCATCCTTGATTCATGTGCTCTGTTGGCTCCGTTCATAGCCAGGTCACTTCTGGATTAAAGATTGTAGATTTGAGTGCATTATTTACATTACACTCCTGTGTCGAACTGATAATGCAGACTGAACTGTTAGTATAATGTTCCTTCTAGTGTGATGATACTGTAGTTTTAACAGGTGTATTTTATCCAGTTTTTTTTATGAAGGGTGGTTGAGACAGAGATGTTGAGTGGTCTATTCCAAACCAATAAAGTAAACAGCTTGTGAAGTCTTGGAGTTTTTTTTTAAAGTTGCAACAACAGAAGCAGCATGAACGGGTGGGGTCAAGCTCCCACGGAACCAGGATTTTAGTTTAACTTCCAGTAGCTGTCGGTGTTTGGAAGCTGCCATGTATCTCTCCCTGCTGTGGCAAAATGCTTGAGTTCTTTCTCTCTCTGTTTCTCAGACACAGAGTTTTCTCTTGATGTTCTTTTCTCCTGGATTGGAGAATTGCATGTGAGACAATCTATTTTACTGAATTTGCCTTTGTCAAGGATGTGTTTATGAGACGTTACGATATTAGAACAGTTGCTGTTTAGTAGTTAAATGATAACTCTTCTCCAGAAGAGTTGTTATTCCAATTCTTCTTTCTTTTGTTTGTATTTTAACGATAGTGTTAGAATAAAGTGCATTTTGCTTCAAGGCTGGTAGTTTGACCAATTGAATTGCATCCGGAACACAATACCTTACACTTGCTTTAAAAATAAGAAAAGGTTGCAGTGTAGGCTATCGTCTTAATATATTCTGAGGGGTTTTGGTCTAATCTGTAACACTTGGATGAGACATTAAACTTAGGCCCGTGATGTCAATAAGTACATGTTAATGACCCATTGTCCTATTTTATTAAGAGTTTGGTATCCTCTTTTCATAGTGCTGGTTGAAAATCATCCAAAATAAAAGTGACTAAATGCTTTTTTTCACCATACAGCTGATTGTGGGACACGATGAGGACAGAACAGCAGCTGTGTTTGCTCACTTTACAATAATTACACATTTCAAAACTATTTAATTGTGTGAAGTATTGTATGACCTTACAGACACCTATGAGACATGAAAGCTCTCATTTCACTTTTTAAAATTATTCAACAATACTTGATAATAATTCAACAGCATTCATTGTTTCTTAGGAGTTAAATATTCAATAATTAGCATTCTTACAATCATGACTGTTTAGTTATGATTCGGAGGTCTTAGGAAAACTATATTAAAGGCTCTTTTTAAAATCGACCTTGGAAAAGACACCTTGTACATTGGCATTATGGCAGGATATCTCCACAGGATGCCATGAAGATAAAGCGATGTCAGCATTCATATTAGCAGTGAAAGTCCTCTACTAAAGCTGTAGAACCTGGAACTACATTGACACTGCCCAAGGTCATTTAATACATATAGGATAACGCAGTATAAGGATTAATGTTATGTAGCAGGGCCTCCAACAGCAGTTGATGGTGCAGGTGTGTACATCAGTGGCTCTGATGAGAAGACTCCTCAAATGAAACCATATGGGTAGAACATAAAACCAAAACAAAAAGAGTAATCATGTTGCTGGAAATGTACTATAGACACCCAAAAAAAAGAGGAACAGATATGTAGGCAAATTTCAGAGAAGTGTAAAAGTAATAAGGTGGCAATAGTAGTGTGTCTCAGCTTGCCCAACATTAACTGGGGTAGTCATAGTGTGAAAGACTTAGAGGGAGCAGAATTCTTAAAATGCATCCAGAACAGCTTTTTAAGCCACTACATAGAATGTCCTACAAGAGAGAGGGCAGTCCTGCACTAGGTAATCAAGCTGGGCAAGCGGTTGAAGTATCAGTGGGGGAGCACTTTGTCGATGGCAATCATAACTGTTAGATTCAAGATTATCGTGGAAAAGAACAAGGATGGCCTGAAATCAAAGTTCTCCACTGGGGGAAGGCTGATTTTTATAAGGTAGAATGGCAGAGAGGGCAGCAGAGAGACTTCACCAAGGAGCATTCTGGGAGAAGTCAGCTCAGTCACAATGACTGAACAGCAGAGTGAGGAAGAACACCATGTCAAGGAACAGTAAGCCACAAACATTACATTACTGTAGTGTTTCCATCCTTCCCACCTCCTCCAACTTAAAACAAGGAGAGAGAGAGATAGAGAATGACTGTTAGGAAGGTTGTTGTAGCCTGGAAAGGACTTGGTCTGTTTGTAAACCTTGCACTGTAATTGAAGTAACCAGTTAATTGGAAATTACCAACAAAATAATTTGAGAGAGGCTGCTGTGTGGTGGAAGTGCTGCTGGTTGGTATAAATGTGGGCTTAAGTGAACGTTGGGCTTCAGTGATTAAGGCGAGCAAGGTCCTTTATTCTTTATTCATTCACGGGATGAGGGTGTCGCTGATCAGGCAGCATTTATTACCCATCCCTAATTGCCCAGAAGGCAGTTTAGAGTCAACCACATTGCTGTGAGTCTAGAGTCACACGTAGGCTAGACCAGATAAGGATGGCAGTTTCCTTCCCTAAAGGTTTAGTGAACCAGATGGGTTTTTCCGAAAATTGACAATGGGTTTATGATCATCATTTGATCCTTAATTCCAGATATTTTTACTGAATTCAAATTCCACCATCTGCCATGGCAGGATTCAAACCTGAGTCCCCAGAACATTATTTGGGTCTCTGGATTAACAGTCCAATGATAATGCCATTAGGTCATTGCCTCCCTCAAGGTAAGATTCTTTTATCTTTCTTCATGTAAAGGGGCAGAATTAGCAGTTAGGGAAGTGGTGTGTTCCTCCTGCCAGACGTGGCAGATCAGGGAGCAGTCTATTGTCTCTGACGACTATGTCTGCAAGAAGTGTGACCAGCTGCAGCTCCTCACAGACCGAGTTGTTCAATAGGAACAGCAGTTGGACACACTGAGGAGCATACAGGAGCAGAGAGTGTGATAGACACTAGTTACAGGCAGATGGTCACACCGCAGGTTGAGTCAGGTAAATGCGTGACTGCCAGGAGAGGCACGCAGGTATGCAAGAGTCTCCTGTGGCTATTCCCCTCTCTAATAGGTATTCTCTTTTGGGCAGTGTTGGGGTGAATAGCCTCTCAGGGGAGTATAACAGCAGCAGCCAGGCCTATGGCATCACAACTGACTCTGCTGTAAAGCAAGGGTCAGGCAAAGTCCAAGCGAGCAATAGTGGTAGGAGACCCGCTACTTAGGGGCATGGATAGACATTTCTGTGGCTGCATTTGAGATTCCAGGATGGTGTGTTGCCTCCCTGGTGCCAGGGTCAGGAATGTCTCTGAATAGTTGCATGAAATTCTTAAGGGGGAGGGTGAGCAGTCAGAGGTCATTGTGCACATTGGTACAAAAGACACAGGTAGAAAGAGGGATGAGGTCCTGCAGAGTGAGTACAGGGAGCTAGGAAAGAGACTGAAAAACAGGACCTTGAGGGTAGTAATCTCTGGGTTACTACCAATGCCACATGATAGTGAGGCAAGGAATAGAAAGATAGGACCGATGAATGCGCAGCTAAGGAGCTGGTTCTAGGGGCATGGTTATTGGATCATTTGGACCTCTTCTGGGGCAGAGATGACTTGTACAAGAGGGACGGGTTGTACTTTAACTGGAGGGGAACCAATATCTTCACAGGGAATTCCTTAATGCTACTTGGCATGGTTTAAACTAGAGTGGCGAGGGCTGAGATCCAGAGCAGCAGGTCAGCAAGTAGAGGGATTGAGAGAAAATCGATGTAAGGACCAGTAATTCAGGAAGGAAGGACTGGCAGAAACAGGTAAATGGACATGATGGTACTAACAAGATTGGAGATAGCAAGAACTGCTAGAGTCAGAGTCAACATAGTGTGGAACTGGAGGAACACAGCAGATCAGGCAGCATCAGAGGGGCAGGAAAGTTGACGTTTTGCGCCTAGACCCTTCATCAGGACTGGGGAGGGGGAAGGGAGCTGGAAAATAAATAGAGGCAAGAGGGGTGGGGCTGGGAGAAGGTAGGTGGGATGGCAATATGTGGATGTAGGTAGGGGTAGTGCGGATTGGTCAGTGGGAAGGGTGGGGCGGATAGGTGGGGAAGAAGAGGGACAGGAAGTGTCTGATCACGGAGGCGAGGATGAGAGGAAGGGTTGCGTAGCGGTGGGGAGATTTTGAAACTGGTGAATTCTATGTTTAGGCCATCAGGCTGTAGGCTCCCAAGGCGGAATACGAGGTGTTGTTCCTCCAGTGTGTGTACGGCATCATTGTGGCACTGGAGGAGGCCCAGGATGGACATGTCACCAAGGGAGTGGGTGGGGGAGTTAAAATGTTTAGCAACTGGAAGGTGTTGTTGACTATAGCATATGGAGCGCAGGTGCTCCACAAATCTGTCACCGAGCCTACATTTAGTCTCACCCATGTAGGGGAGGCCACATCAGGAGTAACAGATACAGTAGACCAGGTTAGAGGATATACAAGTGAACCCCTGTAGGATATGGAAAGTTTGTCTTGGGCCTCGGATGGAAGTGAGAAAGGAGATGTCGGGGCATGTGTAGCACCTCCTGCGGTTGCAGCGAAAGGTGGAGGGTGTGGTGGGGTTGGTGAGGAGTCTCTGAATGAGCGGACCCTATGAGAAGCAGATAGGGGTGGGGAGGGAAACATCAATTTGGTGGTGGGGTCGGATTGTAGGTGGAGGAAATTGCGAAGGATGATGTGCTAGATGCGGAGATTGGTGGGGTGGTATGTGAGGACCAGGGGAACACTGCCTTTATTTTTGTTGGGGGGAGGTGGTTTGAGGGCAAAAGTGCAGGAACTGCAAGAGATGCGGTTGAGGTATTTTTGATCGATGAAGGGGGTGTGTTGCGGTCCTTGAAGTAGGAGGACATCTGGGATGTCCAGGAGTGGAATGCTCCATCTTGGGAGCAGATGAGGTGGAGGCGGAGGAATTAGGAGTAAGGGATTGCATTCTTGTAGGAGGGTGGGTGAGTGGAGGTGTAGTCAAGGTAGTTGTGGGAGTCGGTGGGTTTGAAATAGATGTTGTTGCTGAGATGGTTACTGGATATGGAGACAGAGAGGGGAGGGAGGTATTGGAGATGGTCCAGGTGAATTTGAGGTTGGGGTTAAAGGTGTTAGTAAAGTTGATGAACTGTTCAAGCAACCTCATGGGAGCATGAGGCAGCGCCAATACAGTCATCAATGTAGCAGAGGAAGAAGTGAGGGATGGTGCCAGTGTAACAGCAGAACAGGGATTATCCTACAAAGAGGCAGGCATAGTCTGGACCCATACGGGTGCTCATAGCCATCCCTTTAGTTTGTAGGAAGTAGGAGGAGTAAAAAGAAACGTTATTGAGGGTAAGAACAAGTTCTTAAGTGAATGAGGGTGTCGGTGGAGGGGGACTGGTTGGGTCTGTGGGAGATGAAGAAGCAGAGGGCTTTTAGGCCATCTGCATGGGGGATACAAGATGTCCATGGTGAAGATGAGGTTTTGGGGGATGGGGAATTGAAAGAGGAGGTGGAAGGTGCAGGTAGTATCCCAAACGTAGGTGGGGAGTTCCTGGACCATGGGGGAAAAGACAAAGTCAAGGTACACAGAGATGAGTTCAGAGGGGCAGGAGCAGGCTTAGACAATGGGTCGACTGCAGCAGTCAGGTTCGTGGATCTTAGGAAGGAGATAGAACCGGGCAGTGCGGAGTTGGGGAATGATGAGGTCAGAGGGTGGGAGGTCTCCTGAGGCAACGAGGTAATGGATAGTCTGAGAGATGATGGTCTGGTGATCAGTGGAGTCGTAATCAAAGGGGCTGTAGGAGGAGGTGTCAGAGAGTTGGCACCTGGCCTCTGCAATGTAGAGGTCAGTGAGCCATACCACTACTGCATCTCCCCTTATCTGCGGGTTTGATGGCGAGGTTGGGGATGGAGCAGAGGGCTGTGCATCCCAACGGGAAGGGGTTGGAGAGGGGTGGAGAGATTGAGGCGATTGATGTCACAACGGCAGTTGGAGAGGAAGAGGTTGAGGGAGGGTAGGAGAGCGTGGGGTAGTGTCGAAGAGGATGAGGTTTGTTGGAGGCGGGAGAAGAGTCGGCAGAAGGTGGGTTAGACTCCCAGTCAAAGAAAAAGGAGCAGAGGCGTCGGTAAAAGAGTTCAACATCCGGACAGGAACGGAATTCATTGATGTGTGGGCGCAGGGGAATGAAGGTCAGTCCTTTGCCGAGGACTGACCGTTCATCCTCAGTGAGAGGTATGTCTGGGGGGATGGTGAAACCTCGGCAGGGCTTGGGGACTGGGGCTAGGTGTAGAGCTGGAGCTGGGAGTGGGGGTGGAGACTGTCTCGGGAGTGTGTATGGGGATGGTCATGTATTGGAAGTGAAAGTGGCGTCATCGACATAAGTTATGTCGTTGACTTCAGCAGCAGAAGTGACATCATTGGCGTAGCAGTGGTTTTATCGGTGGCAGTGGTATAGTCGGCAGTGGCAGTGACGTGGTTAGCAGTGGTGGAAGAAGTGACATCGCCAACGTCGGCAGAAGTGATGTAATCAACGGCATCAGCGGGAGAGGCCAAGGTGACTGCATGGTTACTGGCGCTGGGCAAACTGAGAGTGAGGTGCTGGATAGCGTTGGGGTCTGGGGCAGTGGAGGAGGTCTGTGTTTGGAGGTAAGCACAAGCAAATTTGGTGTACTTACACTCCTTGATGTCCAATAGAGTGGAGAAAAAGTCTTCGTTAAGGGTGTGATCCTACAAACGGGCTGATGTGTGTTTATTTCAATGCAAGCTGTACTACAGGTAAGGCAGATGTGTTTAGAGCCTGGATCAGTACATGGGACAATGATGTTGTGGCCATTACAGAGACTTGGTTCCAGGGTTTTGTTGTTTTAGACGAGATAGAGAGGAAGGTAAAAGAGGTGGAGGAGTTGCATTACTAACTGGAGAGAATGACACATCTGCAGTCAGAATGGATATACTGGAGGGCTCATCCATTGAGGCAATATGGGTCGAACTCAAAAATAAGATGGGAGCAATCACTCTGACAGGATTATACCGTACAATTCCCAACAGCCACTGAGACACCGAGGAACAAATATGTAGGCAGATTACGGAAAGATGCAATAACAACAGGGTTGTCACAGTGGGTGACACTAACTTCCTCAATAATGCCTGGGACTCCCTTACAGCAAGAGGTTTAGACAGGACAGAATTTGTTAAGTGCATCCAAGAGAGCTTCTTGAAACAGTATGTGGATAGTCCAAATACAGGAGGGGCCATACTGGACCTTGTATTAACTAATGAGCCTGACCAGGTGACTAACCTTTCAGTGGGACAGCATTTTCACAACAGTGATCACAACTCCTTAACTTTTAAGATAGCTATGAATAAGGATAAGTAAGGACTTTGCAGGAAGGTACTAATTTGGGGGGAGGGCAAATTATGTCACTATTAGGCAGGACTGAGGGAGTGTTAATTGGAAGGAGCTGTTTTTGGGCAAGTCCACATTTGACTTGTGGGAGTTGTTTAAAGACCTGCTGATCAGAGTTCAGGAATGGCATGTTCCAGTAAGGAGGAAGGACAAGGATGGCAAAGTAAGGGATAATTGGATAATGAGGGAGGTTGTGAAATTAGTCAAATGGAAAAAAGAAGCATGTGTAATGTTTCAGAAGCTAAAATCAGATAGGGCCCGTGAGGAATATAATGAAAGCAGGGAAGAACTCAGGCAGGGAATTAGGAGATCAAGAAGGGGCCATGAAATGACCTTGGCAAGTAGGGTTAAAGAGAATCCCAAGGCATTTTATACAGACATTAAAAACAAGAGAACAACTACAGAGAAATAGGACCACTCAAGGATACAAAGGGTAGTGGTGAAAGGATGCTTTTCGGAATGGAGGGTTGTGACTAGTGGTATTCCACAGGGATCAGTGCTGGGACCTCTGCTGTTTGTGATCTGCATAAATGATTTGGAGGAAAACCTTTGCAGACAATACAAAGATTGGTGGAGTCGTGGGTAGTGAGGAGGGATTGTAAGAGCATCCAGTAGTATATAGATCAGTTGGAGGCATGGGCAGAAAAATGGCAGATGGAGTTTATTCTGGACAAATGTGAGGTCTTGCATTTTGGAAGGTCAAGTATAGTTGGAAATTATACAGTGAATGACGGAAAGCTCAGAAGTATTGATATGCAGAGAGATCTGGGTGTGCAGATCCTCAGATCACTGAAGATGGCAGCGCAGGTGGATTAGGTAGTGAAAAGGGCCTATGACATTCTTGGCTTCCCTGGAAGAGGCATTGAGTATAAGGATAGACAAGTTATGCCACAGCTTTATAGAACTTTAGTTAGGCCACACTTGGAATATTCTGTACAGTTCTGGTCACCACATTACCAGAAGGATGTGGATCCTTAGGAGATGGCACATAAAAGGTTTTCCAGGCTGTTGCCTGGTATGGGAGATATTAGCCAAGGTTGGATAGACTGGGCTTGTTTTCACTGGAACACAGGAGGTTGAGGGGCAACCTGATAGAAATTTATAAGATTGTGAATGGCATAGATTGAATAGAAAGAATGAGGCTTTTTTCCTCGGGTGGAGGGGTCAATTACTAGGGGACACAGGTTCAAGGTGTGACGGGGGAAGTTTAAAAGAGATGTGCAAGGGACATTTTTCACACAAAGGGTGGTGAGTGCCTGGAATGCGCTGCCAGTGGAGGTGGTGGAAACAGACACAATAGAAGCTGTCAAGAAGCACCTGGACGACTACATAAATATGAAGGGAACAGGTGGGTACAGATCCTGTAAGTGAAGACAGTTTTAATATGGAAGGGCAAAATGTTGGTGCATGCTTGGAGGGCCGAAGGGCCTGGTCCTGTGCTGTATTGTTCTTTGATCTTTATTGTTGTTTGATAAGGATGGAACCTCGCTTGGAGGCAGAAGATGTGGGCGAGATCCTAAGTGAGTACTTCTTGTCGGTATTCACCCAGGAGAAGGATATGGAGGATTTTGAGATTTGTGTGGAGCATGAAGGAAGTGGTGTTGGGGCTTTTGGAAGAGCATTAAGGTCGCTAGGTCCCTAGGCCCTTTGGTATCTACCCTAGGCTATTGAGAGAGGCATAATAGGAGACTGCTGAAGCTTTGAACCAGATCTTTGTAACCTCGCTAGCCACTGGAGAGGTCCCGGAGGACTGGCGAGTAGCTAATGTTGTTCCTCTGGTCAAGATGGGAAAGAGAGAAAATCCAGGAAATTACACACCGGTAAGTCTCACTTCTGTGGTTGAGAAGATATTGGAGAGAATTATGAGAGATAGGATTTATATGCATTTGGAAAAGCATGGCCTAATTAGAGACAGTCAGCATAGCTTTATGTGGAACAGGTCATGCCCTACTACCTTGCTTGAATTTTATGAGGAGGTGATGATGGTGATCGATGAGGGTAGAGCAGTGGATGTTTTCTACGTGGATTTTAGTAAGGTTTTCGACAAGGTCCCTCAGGGTAGGCTCATCCAGAAGATTAAGATGCATTAGATCTGTGGTGACTAGGCCACAAGAATTCAGCATTGGCTTGCCCGTAGAAGGCAGCAGGTGGTGGAAGGGTGTTTTTCTGGCTGGAGGTCTGCGACTATTGGTATTCCGCAGACATCCATACTGAGACCTCTGCTGTTTGTGATACATATAAATGACTCGTATGATAATGTAGTGGGTGGATTAGTAAGTTTGCAGACGATACAAAAATCAGTGGAGTTGTGGATTGTGTGGAAGGTTGTCAAAGGATGCAGCGGGACATAGATCAGTTGCAGATACGGGCGGAGAAATGGCAGATGGAGTTTAATCTGGGTAAGTGTGAGGTACTGCACTTTGGGAGATCAAATGTTAAGAAAAACTGTACAGTTAATGGCAGGTCCTTGAACAGCATTGATGTACAGAGGGATCTTGGCATTCAAGTCCATAGCTCCCTGAAAGTGGCCATGCAAGTAGATTGCGTGGTAAAGAAGGTGTATGGCATGCTTATCTTTGTTGGTCAGGGAATTGAGTACAAGAGTCAGGATGTCATGTTGCAGCTTAATAAGTCTTTGGTTAGGCCACACTTAGAATATTGTGTTCACTTCAGGTCGCCACATTACTGGAAGTATGTGGAGGATTTAGAGAGGGTGCACAAGAGGTTTACCAGGATGCTGTGGGGATTAGAGGGTATGAACTATAAGGAGAGGCTAGTAAAACTTGGGTTGGTTTCTCTAGAGCGGCAGAGGCTGAAGGGAGACTTGATTATGAGAAGCATAGATAGGGTTGATAGTCAGAATCTTTTTTCTGGAGTTGAAATGTCTAAAACTAGGCGGCAGGCATTTAAGGTGAGGGGGAAATGTTCAAAGGAGATGTGAGGGCCAAGTTTTTTACACAAAGTGTGGTAGGACTCTGGAACGTGCCGCCGTGATGGTGGTGGAGGCAGAAATGTTAGGAGCGTTTAAGGGACTTTCTGGTAAACACATGAATGAAGGGATATGGACTATGGGCAGGCAGAAGGGATTAGCTTAATTTAATGTTATGTTTGGCACAACATCATGGGCTGAAGGTCCCGTTCCTGAACTGTACTGTTCTATATTCTATGTAAGATCATGTATTATTTGGCTAGAATGGACTGGGAGCAGATATATTTAGGTAAATCTGTGTCAGAATGGTGGAACATATTCAAGAAGAAAATAGGGAGAGTACAGGGCCAACACATTCTCATAAAGAAAAAGGGTCGGACCATCAATCCCTATGAACCCTGGATGTCCAGGGATATACAGCATTGGATGACAGAAAGAGGGAAGCTTATGGCAGACACCAATGGCCAAAAACAGCAGAAGCCCTAGAATAGTATAGTCTGTGCTGGGGGAAATTTAAAAAGATTAGGAGAGCAAAAAGGGGACAGGAAAGAATAATAGCAGGTAACATAAAGAAAAATACTAAGTTATGTTACAAGTACATTAAGGGCAAAAGGATAACTCGGGAAAGAGTAGGGCCCATGTAGGTGTGTAGAGCTAGAAGGTGTAGGTAGGATTCTGAATGAATACTTTGTGTTGGTGTTTACTAGTGAGTGGGATGACTTGGGTGGAGAAATCAGGGAGAAGAACTGTGATATACTTAAAAGAAATTAGCAGAGACAGAGAGGAGGTTCTGAGTGGTCTGGTAGGCTTAAAAGTAATAAAACTCCAGACCTTGATAAAATGAATCACAGATTATTGAGTGAGACAAGGAAGGAAATAGCAGGGGTGTTGGCAATAATTTTCAACTTCCCTCTGGCCACATAAACCAGGAATCTACAGGCCAATCAGTCTTACCCAGTGGTGGGGAAACATTTGGAAGCAATTCTGAGGGACAGAGTTAATCTGCATGTGGATAGGCAGGGATTAATCAAGAACAGTCAGCATGGTTTTGTTAAGGGACGATCATGACTGACCAACTTGATTGAATTTTTCAAAAAGGTGACCAGGTCTGTAGATGAGATGTATTTAGATGCAAACCATTCAAAATAGTCTAGTGGACTTCAGCATGACTTTTAATGGGGTTCCATTTGGTGAACCTTGGTGAATTTGATTCAAAATTGGCTGAGTGACAGGAAGCAGAGGGTGATGGTTGAGGAGGATTTTTTCTGACTGAAAGTCTGTATCCAGTGAGGCCTCACAAAAGTCAGTGTTGGGGCCCATGCTGTTTGTATTTATATAAATGATTTGGACTTGAATGTAGGAGGTTAGATCGGCAAGGTCGTGGGTGATATGAAAATTGGTGGGGCGGTAAATAGTGAGAAGGAAAATCTTAGATTACACGAGGATATAGATGGGCTGATCAGTGGCAAATGGATAAGTTGGATAAATGTGAGGTGATGCACTTGAGCAGGACAAATAAGGCAAGGGAATACATGTTGAATAGTAAGACCCTGGGAAGCACCAAGGATCAGAGGGACCCTGGTGTACATGTACGCCAGTCCCTTGAGTTATCAGAACAGGTGGATAAAATGGTTAAGGCAGCAAATGGGATAGTTACCTTTATTAGCCAAGAGTTTAAGAGCAGAGAGATTATGCTGGAAGTGTATAAGAAGTTAATTAAGCCTCAGCTGGAGTGTTGTGAGCAGTTCTGGAAATCACATGAGAGGAGGAATGTGTTAGCAATGGAGATAAAGAGAGGAGTTAAGGAGCATATGTCACCTAGGCTGGAGAGTTTAAGTTAGGAAGAGAGATTGATTTCATTTGATTTGATTTGATTTGGTTTGATTTGATTTGATTTGACTTGATTTATTGTTGTCACATGTACCTAAGTGTAGTGAAAAGCTTTGAAGTGCGACCAGTACAGGCAAATCATTACATACAAGGACATACAGATCATAGGGTGTTTGGACAGAGAGAGGCAGACAAGATTACAGCTGCAGAGGAGATGTGCAACAGCAAGATTAACATTAGATCTGAAATTAGAAAAGTCCATTCAGCAGTCTAATAACACCAGGGAAGAAACTCTTCTTGAATCTGTTGGGACGCGTGTTCAAACTTCTGTATCTTCTGCCTGACAGAAGAGGTAGGAAGAGAGTATTACCGGGATGGGAGGTGTCTTTGACGATGTTGGCAGCCTTTTCGTGACAATGAGAAGTGTAGATGGAGCCCATGGATGGGAGGTTGGCTTCTGTGATGGTCTGCGCTGTGTACACAATTTTGTCTAGTGTCTTATGGTCCTGGGCAGAGAGGTTGCCATACCAAGTTCTTATGCACCCAGATAGAATACTTTCTACGGTGCATCTGTAAAAGTTGGTGAGGGTCATTATGGACGTGTCGCATTTCCTAAGCCTCCTCAGGAAGAAGAGGCGCTGTTGTGCCTTCTTTATTGTCGCATCTACATGGGAGGTCCAGGACAGATTGTTGGTTATCATCACTCCTATGAAGTTGATGCACCTAGGACGGACTTGGGATTGTTTTTCTTAGAGTAGGGGAGATTGAGAAGGAACATGATTGTGATGTATAAAGTTATTAAGAGCATAGATAGGGTAGACAGGAAGAAACTTTTCCCCTTGGATGGATCAATGACTAGGGCATAAATTTAAAGGTTTAGAAGGTTTAGAAGAGATGTGAGGAAAAAGGAGAATCTGGAACTTGCTTCCTGTAAGGGTGGTAGAAGCAGAAGCCCTCATAACATTTAAGAAGTATAGTATTTAGATGCGCACTTGTGATGCCAAGGCATACAAGACTATGGGCCCAACTCCTAAAAATAGTATTAGAATAGATAAGTGGTTGTTTTTGACTGGAATGGACTCAATGGGTTGAAGGGCCTTTTCTGTGCTGCAGATCTCTATGACTCTATGGGTTCCTCTGTGCCTTTCCTGTAGGGAGCAGTTTCTATGGCAAGCTAAGGGCTAGAGAGAGAGAGAGAGAGAGTTAATGGGCAATGGACAAATATGAGTGCAGAAGGCGAGAATTTGTGATTAGGAAGCCTCTGGTACAGTCTACAGAACCAGGAAGAGGCATTGAAGAGGCATGCAATTGCTGGTTACTGAGGTAAACCAATTGGCCAAAGAAGCCTCATGCAGCGAGAGAGAGAGAGAGAGAAAAAGAGAGAGAGAGCGAGAGAGACAGAGAGAGAGAAAACATGAGCAGGGCACCAGCCAGGAGCTGAAGCCGTGTTCCAGACAGCAGTGAAGTGCAGAAGCCATGAATAGTACAGACCAAATAGCCACTAATAATGTCTAGAAAACAGGGAGGTGGTAGCTACAGGAGACCTGGGTGAACTATTTGGACAAAACCCCTGAGTTCAAGTGCTTATTGGAGAGAAAAAGATCCCCTTTGTGTCTGGGAACCAAGGTACTGAGTATTACATTGTCATGGGAAGAAAGTGGTGTGAGTAAAAAAAATTTCACACAGCAAGCTGTTATGGTATGGCATGCACTGCATGGCAATGTAATGGAGTCAGGTTTAACTGAGGCATTCACGAGGGCATTAGATGACTATTTGCATGGAAATGGTGTGCAGTGGTATGGGAAAAAGGCAAGAGACTGGCACTTGATGATAGAACTGGAAGAGACATAGTGGGCCAAATGGTCTCCCCTTCTCTACTGTAACAATTCTGTGAAGATAGCCCCTGGAGTTGCCAGGGCTGACTTCATTGCCTAGCTGTTTAGACGTTACGAACAACATTCCCTCTAAGCTGCACACGCAAAGCTACTCTGATGTTCCATGCACAGCAGTTTGACCAAAGGATCTGTTTCTGTGCTGTATAACTCTATGACTCTATAACTGATATTGGGACACTGATCATGGCATTGACCTCTGGCTGCAGAAGTCGCTGCCACAGGGGCCTTGAAGGCCCGCACAGCTGGAATGAAATTTAGAGGGATATTGATTATGAGTTAAACTCTACAACAATATCCTAATGGATCTGCAATATCCATTATTTGCCAATGGAATAAAGAATTCATCTTTTATGATCTTTGTGCAGTGTGTGTTTAAATCATCTGTTATAGTTAATATGAAAATAAGATAGTGTACCTCATCAGCGATCCAACATTACATGACTACCAGAACCAGTAGGAAACCATTCTATCTAGAAGTCTTGTGTAAAGTCTTGTAATCATAGTTCAAAGACAATGGTCGATAAATGGTCATTTTTACTGATGGCGAGGCTCGTTTGAATGCCACCCCTGAACATGATAAATGGTCGTAACAGAATGTAGTTAATACTTTTATCCACTTTGGCTTCTCTAGATGTCAACATATTTGTCATTGTTTAATACACTGTGCTATCTATCTTCTCTCTGTCTTTAGCTGTAATAGAATGACAGCAGTGAACCTGGGGTTGTTTTGAAGGTAGTCAAATGTATTTTGCAGTAATTTGTCATCTTTACACGTTTGTCCAGTTCAAGCCGATTATTTTGGAGCTCGTATTCCAGATTACTTAGTTATAAGGAGGAATTTCTGATAGCGTGTTCTTTCTGAAATTTCTGTTAAGTAGATCATAATTGAAAGAAAAACAAAATACTGAGGATGCTGGAAATCTGAAATAAAAACTGAAAATACTGGAAATGCCCAACAAATATAGCAGCAACTGTTGAGACAAAACTGTTTCAGAGAACACTGAGTATTTCCAACTCTTACTGTTTTGCAGTCTTTACTTGAACCACAGAGCATTTTTCATTGCCTGGGCTTGTACCTACCGTGTGTTGAATGATCTGAGGTGGCTCTGGTGGATGATGCTGGTAGATCTGAATCGCTGGTGCCTGTTGAATGGGCTCCAGCCGTCGGTACCGTGTCCGTGTTCCTCCCCAGGTATGTGGCCGGGAGCACTCATCCAATATGTGCTGCTCCTGAAAAAATAACCTTGAATTATGCACGCTGTTTGAGCCTATTTAGCATGCTTCAGTCCTCCTGCTCTTTTCATCCCTGTTTCTCACCATTTTACAGAGCAGCACTTTCAAACGAGCATTTTAGAAACCTAGAGGTGAACCGACATGAAAATTGTTGTTGCGGATCCAGACACATTCAGTGTACCATGGTTGCTAGGCATTGTTCAAAATCCTAAAGCAAAAACTGGTCTGCCTTGGCCAGCGATCAGGCTTTCAGAATTTCAAACCTTGCAGCGTAGAATGCACCTGTGGGATCCAGGGCTGTCAGTAATGCCGCTCTGAAAGGGATAATTATTGCAAATCTCCTCCTTTAATTCATTTCTTTCTTCAAATTGGAATGCACTCCTGAAAGGGTGGCAGAACAGACTGAATAGCTAACTTTCAAAAGGCATTTAGACATACGTTCAAAAAATTTTCAGAACTATGGGGAAAGAGTTTGTTCTATATCACTTTTTCAGGCAAGATGCTCCCCTGTGTCACATTATTTAATGGGCTTTTCAGAAGTCACTGACACTCTAAAATACGAACCAATTCGGCAAAGAACAAAACTTGAAAGCGAAAACTGGAACTTTTTTGTAAATCAGGCATTCACTTGACCAGCTGAGTCCTGCTTTGTTGATGCAGATCAGTTTCTGATCTATTTGTGATCCTTTCGCATTGTAGAATTGTTAGCTTTACATAGACTGCGTGTAATTCACTGCTAACTGCACCTTAACTTGCAGTGAGGCCCATTTCCCATTTTTCCCTTTCATGGAATATGGACATCGCTGTTAAAACACGAATTTGTTGTCCATCCCTAATTCCCTCAAACTAAGTGGCTCACTGGACCATTTCAGAGGATAGTTATGAATCAATCACATTGCGATTGGCTCTGAAGTGACATATAGACTTGATATGGACACCAGATTTCCTTCCCTAAATTACACCAGTGAACTTAGATAGGTTTTATGACAATTGATGATAATGGCTGTGGTCTCCATTACAAAACCAGCATTCAATTCCAGACTTATGAAATCCCTCCATGTACTAGTCACACCCTATCTCTGTAATTTCCTTAAACCCCACCACTGTCCAAGATAGATGAGCTTTTCTGTGGAGGAGGGGAGGCAGAGTGATACACTTGAATAGCCAGTGTCAACAGGATGAGGCTTGGTCCTGTGCCTTCAAATACACCATTTGGAGTAGGGAGAATCAGTAGTAAAATCCAACTCTCTGTTTTCTGGTCTGAAGCCAATATTTTATCTAAGCTGACACTGCGACTCCTTTTCTAGAAGGGTGAATTTCGTGTGGCAGCCTTTCATATGGTACTTTGGCAAATGTTTTCTTATAATCCATAGATACAACATTCACTCTATTAACATCCAGCGCATTCCCCTCATCAAAAAATTCAACGAGATTGGACCAACTAAGCTGTCCTTTACCAATCTATGCAGGTGCTCTATTATTAAGTTGAATCTCTCCAAGTGCCTGTCCATCTTTTCCAATGATTAGCTGACTGACTTGAAGTTACTAAAAATGTCCATAAAGAGTTTCTTGAATAAAGCAATCATGTTCACCATTGTTCAATGTAATAGCTATTCCCCCACCTAGGGACGATTAGAAGATTAGCAAATCTTTCAGCTAGTTCCATCCCAACTTCTTTTATAACGCTTTGGTTACAAGCCAACTGAGGGCTCTTGTGCTACAGTGGTAATGTTCCTACTTCTGGACCCTATCTACTCCATAGCTGTGTCAGTCATAACATGCCTGAACAGGTCAATTAGAAATATCTACAGGGTGACTGACCAATGGGCTGAATTTTCTGGGTGCAGATCGATGGTTGTGCCTCATTCCTTAATGTGAAATCAGGTATCATGACATCAGCTTGGACAGCCGATATCGTCATCCATTTGCATCCATACAGAATCAAAGTGGGCAGGATACAAAATCATGAGTCTGGCCACCTTACCAAAATAAAGTACTTAGGAGTTCACTGGGTCATAAAAGTGCCAACAGACTCAAATTTTACATGAGCCTGTCACTTTTTCAGAAAGTGCAAATCTGAGGAGTGAGTCTCAGCAGCTGTGGATGAGTAGTAAAGTGACATAAGGGCTGCAGAGAAGCACTTCCTGTGAGAAGATAAAGGCAGCAGCTGGGCCTGCTACTGGAGGTGAATGGAGGACTTGATATGTTTTGGATCCTGAGCCAAACTTCCAAAGTGATACAAAAACAAAGTTGCTGGAAAAGTTCAGCACGTCTGGCAGCAGGAAGGGTCACCGGACCCGAAACGTTAACTCTGTTTTCTCCTTCACAGATGCTGCCAGGCCTGCTGAGCTTTTCCAGCAACTTTGTTTTTGTTCCTGATTTACAGCATCCGCAGTTCTTTCAGTTTTTATTCCAAAGTGATACAGTTCATTTTGGGGAGGAGCTAGAAGGGAGTCACAGTTGAGGAAGCCTGGAGTCACTGAGAATCCTGGAAAGGGAAGGATCAAATGAAACGGTGAATGGCTTCATGAGCTTTGTGCATTCCTGCAGAATCTCTTCAAGTGAGAAGGAGAATGGGAGGAGGAGGAGGAGGAGGAAAAGCTGGGTAGTTACCTAGTAACAGCAGTGCCCTGCTGACCAATTGGATATGGCACCTCGTGATGTTGATGGGCTGCAGAGACCACCATCACTGATGTCTCCTAATAAGATTTTGTCCTCTGTTTATCACACAAACTACCCACAACAGTCAGAATGCCAGTGTCATCATTGACTATGTCTCCCCTGGGTGACATGTGTGTGTGATGCTAGCACAGACTTAGGATTCTGGCTCTCAATTTACCAGTAGCCCTGAGATTTGGTGTCTTAGGCTCAGGCTGTCAAGGAGCAAACAAAGATCTATACAATATCTCAAAGGTATCAGTGCATCACAGCATTATGATTCCAGATGTACTGGGTGACTTCATTAATTACACCACCAATGTGGTCCTTCAGCCTAATAGAACCAGAGGATTTGGTGACAAAGTGGGATTCCCAAAGTCATTAACCATACACATGTGGTCACTGAGGCTACCTTGGCCCAGCCAGGGGGATTCATGAATTAGAAGGGGTTTCATCTCCTGAATGTACAGATTGTATGTGGCCATTACCAGATTGTGCAAGCTTGTGCACATACCTTTGGAATAGCCCCAACACCTACATCCTCAAGAACGTCCAGGTGCCACAGCTATTTGCACCAATTGTAGTTGGAGGGGAAGACATTTGACTACAAGCTCCTGAACCTGGGAAAGAACCTACTCAAAATGACAGAGCCATGCCTGGATTAAGCTAATAGCATATTGCAGTATGTGCAGGCTCGGCTCTGCCTGATTGTTATAGTCCACAGTGGCCTGCAAAACCTTGCGCTGCAGAGGGGTGGTAAGGCCCTAGCAGAAGAGAATCTTGTTGACTGAAGAATCAGAAGAGGATCAGGAGGATTCAGACCAGCCTGCACTACCATCTAAGGATTTACATGAATACTAAGGTATTCTCCTGAGGATGGCATGGGCGGCACGGTGGCTCAGTGGTTAGCACTGCTGCGTCACAGCACCAGGGACCTGGGTTCGATTCCACCCTTGGGTGACTGTCTGTGTGGAGTTTGCACATTCTCCCCGTGTCTGCATGGCTTTCCTCTGGGTGCTTTGGTTTCCTCCCACAGTCCAAAGATGTTCAGGCTAGGTGGATTGGCCATGCTAAATTGCCCGTAGTGTTCAGGGATGTGTAGATTAGGTGGGTTATACGTGGATGGCTCTGGGTGGAATGCTCTGAGAGTCGGTGTGGACTTGTTGGGCTGCAGGGCCTGTTTCTATGATGAAAAGGCCTTTTGATGCCAACAGCAATGTCCTGCATTCTCCTGGTCTACCACCTCATATGTTAGACCAAAGACAGCTGTTTGGTGCATGAGTAAAGGAGCCTCTGAGGATCCATGCTGCAGCCCATGCATTTAATAAAGATCCTCAAGACAAATTTCTCACATGGGAAACCAATGTACAAAGAATACACAAACAAAGAACAAAGAACAGTACAGCACTGGAACAGGCCATATGGCCCTCCAAGACCTTTCTCTCCTCAGAAGAAGTACCTTAATATTCATGTAGGTCCTTAGATGGTAGGGGAGACACATTTTGCCATTCCATTCTAAAACTGTCTTCACTTACAGGATCCGTATCCCTCCATTCCCTTCCTATTCACGTATTCATCAAGGTGCTTCTTGAACGCTGCTATCGGGTCTGCTTCCACCACTCCTCTGGCAGCATGTTCCAGGCACTCACCACCCTTTGTGTGAAAAATTTGCCTCACATGTGTCTTTTGTGAGTTCTTAATTATTTTACATGTGCTGAATCGTGGGGATTCACCCCTGCTGCTGGCTACACTGGTGCTTATGTTATACCTTCATGCCCTTTTACCTGGTATGGTCTTTGCAGCTGTCCTCTGGTCATCCTGAGGCTGTGGAGGTCTGGCATTATGAACGATTCCTGCACTGTGGCAGGTGCCTCCTTTGTGGCTGCAACCTAAGGGAGATCACATACTGCTTTGATGTCATGGCAGTCACTCTCCCTCTGGATTTCAGCTTTCTTGTTCCAGCCAGTCTGGAGCCCAGTGGCCCAGAATTTTATGCAACAGTAGCAAAGAACAGCATCTCGATCTTGGCTCATTGGCAAACCTGTAGGAGTGTCCATCCATTCAATTCTATGCAAGGGTCCTAATGTTTTGACTCCTGCTGAAGCCTGAATTGTGTGAAGCTTTGCCTTTGCATGCAAAGCTCTTGGGGTGTGTTTTCTCCTGACCCTTACCCTCAGTTTTTGGAGCAAGCCTTTTCTTCGCTTCAGTGCATTGTGTAGCGCATCACCCTGTCCATCCAAACTGCCTGCACAGAAAACAAACAGACTGTTTGACAGTTGCTTCAGTTCTCTTTCTCAAAGCACAAAAAAACTATACTTATGTTCTTCAAATGCGAAGGAAGTCTCAAAGTATTAGACTGCAGGAAAAGAAAACAAGTTAACACTGAGTAGGAGGAAGAAATGGACAGACCATATAAAACAGAACAGAATCCATTTGGAAGGATCTTTGAAAGTAGGATGAGAGTTAGCAAAGATTTAAAGAAAAGATTCAGAGGGCTGGAGTATAGTCACGGAAAAAGCAATCATCATAGGTGGAGGGTAGAGGAAGTGGTTTGTGTACAACATAGAACATGGGACATAGAACTGTACAGCACAGGAATGGGCCTTTTGGCTCATGACATTGTGCCAAACCTGACACCAAAGTAAACTAATCCCTTCTGCCTGCTCTTGGTCCATATCCCTCCATTCCTTGCATGTTCATGTGCTTATATAAAAGGCCCTCAAACACCCTTTTATCGTGTCTGCCTCTACCACCACCCCTGGCAGCGTGTTCCAGACTCTGTGTAAAAAAAATTTGTCCCTTGTGTCTCCTTTGAACTTTCCCCCTTTTCACTTTAAATTCACGCCCCCTAGTTTTAGACATTTAAAATCTGGGAAAAAGTTTCCATCAACCCTATCTATGCATCTCCTAATTTTGTAGACTTCTATCATGTCTCCCCACAGCCTCTGCTGCTCCAGAGAATATAACCTGAGTTTTTCTAGCCTCTCCTTATAGCTCATATCCTCTCATCCAGGCAACATCCTGGTAAGTCCCTTCTGCACCCTTTTGAAAGCCTCCACATCTGTCTTGCAATGTGGTAACCAGAATTGAATGCAATACTCTAAGTGTGGCCAAACCAAAGTCTAATAAAACTCTAACATGATATTGTGACTTTTACACTCAAATCCCTGACCAATAAAGGCAAGCATGCCATACGCCTTCTTTATCACCCTAACTACTTGAGTGGTCACTTTCAGGAAGCTATGGACATGAACCCCAAGATCCCTCTGTACATCAATGCTTTTCAGGGTCCTGCCACTTACTGTATACTTCTCCTTAACATTTGAACTCCTAAAGTGCAGCACCTCACATTTACCCAGATTAAACTCCATTTGCCATTTCCCCACCCATATCTGCAATTGATTTATATCCCACTATATCCTTTGACAACCTTCTACATTATCCACAGCTCCTCCGGTCTTTGTACCGTCTGCAAATTTACTAACCCACCCATCAACACTTTCATCCAAGTCATTCATATATATCACAAACAGCAGAGGTCCCAGTACGGATCCCTACAGAACACCACTAATCACAGACCTCCAGCCTGAAAAACACCCTTCTACCACTATCCTCTGCCTTCTATGGGCAAGTCAATTCTGAATCCACCTGGGCAAGTCACTGTGGATCCCATGCATCTTAATCTTCTAGATGAGCATACCATGAAGGACCTTGTTGAAAGCCTTACTAAAATCCATGTAGACAACATCCACTGCTCTACCCTCATCGATCACCTTCATCACCTCGTCAAAAAGTTTGATCAGGTTGGTAAGACATGACCTGCTGTGCACAAAGCCGTGCTGACTGCCCCGAATTAGGCCATGCTTTTCCAAATGCGCACAAATCCTATCCCTAAGAATTCTCTCAAATAGCCTCTCGACCACTGATGTAAGTCTATATTTCCTGTTTCCCTTCTCGAACTACTTGTCAGTCCTCCGGGACCTCTCCAATGGAGAGAGTTCAGAAAAGATTTATCAGAATGTTGCTGGGAATGGATGGTTTGAGTTATTAAAAGAGGTTGAATAGGCTGGAACATTTTTCACTCGATCATAGGAGGTTGTGGGGTTACCTTATAGAGATTTTTTAAATAATGAGGGACATAGATAAGGTCATTGGCAAAGGTCTTTTCCATGGGTTGAGAAGTTCAAAACCAGCGGGGGACACTTTTAAGGTGAGAGGAGAAAGTTCTAAAAAGGACATGAGGGACAACTTTTTTACAGAGTTTCATGTGTGGAATGAACTGCCAGAGGAAGTGGTGAGTGCAGGTGCAGTTACAACATTTAAAAGACATTCAGATAAGTACATGAATAGGAAAGATTTGGAGGGATATGAGCCAAACACAGGCAAGTGGGAAGTGTTTAGTTTGGGAACATGGTTGTTGTGGTCTGTTTTCATGCTGTATAACTCAATGACTCTGAGTCTGCGCACACACAAGTGTCATCTGTGTACTGCAGCTCAATGACAGATGTCGGGGTGGTCTTGGTTCTGGCCTGGAGTCATCGAAGGTTGAACAGTTTCCCACTTGTCTTGTTGATTAACTTGACTCAGTGGGGAGTTTGATTAAGATAGGGTGGAGTGTTGCAGCGAGGAAGAGTGTTGATGCGATGATGCTGCCCTGCTTGACTCTAGTTTATATTGGATGTGGTTGTGGATTGATTGGTTTTAGACAAATTGCTGGTTGGAATTTCTTCTCTTTAGTCATAGAGTCACACAGCATGGAAACAGACCCTTCAGATGAACCAGTTTTTGTCTTCCTGACTTCCTTCTTCAGAATGCCCCTACACTCTTTATATTCTTCAAGAGATTCAGTTGATCCCAGAACTTCAATATCTTTATTCATCCATTATGCCCTAATCTTACCAGCCTTGCTTTCCACGCTAATAGGAACATAATGCCTCTGAACTCTCGTTAGCATACTTTTACAGGCCTCCCACTTGTCAGTTGTCCCTTTGCCTGCAAATAGTCTACTCCAATCAAGTTTTGAAAGTTCTTGTTTCATAACCTTAAATTTGCTTTACTCCAATTCAGAACTTTAACTTTTGTCCTTTTCCATAACTATTTTAAAACTAATAGTATTATGATCATTAGTCCCAAAGCATTCCCTTATGAACACTTCAGTCATTCGCCTTGCCTTATTTCCCAAGAGAAGGTCAGGTTTTGCTCCTTGATAAAGAAAATTTTCTTGAACACATTTAACAAATTCTACACCATACAAACCTTTAACACCATGGCAGTCCCAGTCAATGTTTGGAAAATTAAAAACCCCTACCAGTACACCATTATTATTCTTACATATATTTGAGATCTCTCTACATATTTGCTTCTCAATTTCCCTGTGACTGATGGGGGATTGGGGGTGGGCCTATAGCAGAATCCCAACAAGGTGATCATCCCTTTCTCATTTCTAACTTCAAACCATATATTTTCACCAAATGATCCCTCAGAAATATTTTCTCTAATTATAGTAGTAATGTTTTCTTTAATCAAAAACGCCACTCACCTTCCTATCTTGCCTCTCTTTCGATCCTTCCTATGATATCTAAAACCTGGAACATTGAGCTGCCAGTCCTGTCTATCCCTGTAATAGCTACAATGTCCCAGTCCCATGTTCCCATACATGCCCTGCGTTCACCAGCTTTACCTGTAAGACTTCTTGTATTGCAACAAATTTAGTTTAATTCTTCAGAGTTACTTCGTTCTGACTTGCTCTTGTCTGTCTTTTCTAATTAACTTGCTCTTTTCTGATTCAGAACCATCCAACTGTTACTTAGGAAGCCCCCAACCCACTCTCTAAAAGTTTACAGGGTCACGAAATAGAACTAGCAAATCTCCCCATCAAGATACTGGTCCCTTTCCAGTTCATCCTTTTGAACAGGTCTTTTTGTCCCAGAAGAGATCCAATGATCCGAGAAACTGAATCCCTGCTCATTGCACCACCTCTTCAGCCATTGATTTATCTCCCCCAATTCTTTCTTTCCCAATTTCTTCCCTCTTTATAATGTGGCAGTGGAAATAAACCAGAGATTACTACTTTTGATGTTCTGTTTTTTAACCTTCTACCTCACCTCTTATATTCACTCTACAAAGCCTTAACCCTTTCCATAGCTATGTCATTCCTACCAATGTGTACAATAACTTCCTGCTTCTCACACTCACCTTTGACAGGATGTGTTTTCACTGGCTGTCTAAAACCCAAATGCTTTCGAAGGAGGTCGCACCACTTTATGTGCCAGATGCAGAGATCCTGGGCAAACTTCTGCCATGACTTGAAGTCAATAGGAAAACTCCTAAGTGAACTCCTAACTCAGAGTATCCTTGTAGCACTTTTCTTGACTGCCATGAGAGCAATGCCCCAGACTCAAGCACTCCATAGAAGATTCACTTTGGTAATCGAATGTCAGGCATTCCAGCTATATGACGAGACCTACTCAGATGGTTTCACCATGAAGTGGATTGGCATGCTCACTCAAATGTCCTACTATCTAATCCTCAGAAATTTTCCAAGGCAGCTCAAGTGCAAATGGCTAAAGCTTTGCTGCCACATTGTCCAAGTCTTAGTTTCAGTTTTCAGACTTTCAAATTAGTAGGTAGACTCATTGCTTTGTGTCCTCAGACTGATTTTCAAAGTCTGTGGAAGGCTACATTTGCTTTAGCCATTCTTGCCTGTGTCTCTTTGTTAATACAGCATGAGAGAAGTGAACTTATGACAGGTTCTGGGCATAGACTGAAAACCTGGCCTCAAGATAGGGCTCTCCTGGAGCAATCTGGTGCATAACGTCAGTTTTATTTGTGCTGATTAAGACTGAAGTAGTCACATGCATTGGAGAACAAGTCCGTGCTTCATTGTATATCCAACTCTGAACCAGCAGCTACTGCACAGCTGGCCATCAGCAAATAGGATTCCAATTTCACAGTTTCCCATGACCTAGGAGAACCTGGGCTTTGCCTGGAATTATCCCAAATTAGCAGCTTCCTAGCCAGGTGATACCTGATTTAGATGTCAGCATCACAATTGTGGAAGCCATCGGTGAGCATAACAGAGAAAAACATGCTGGAGAGGGCTGGTGCTTCCACACCGCCTGTTCAACCCCATTAGCAACCAGGAATGCAATAATAAGGTATACAGGGATCCTGGGCTTTATAATTAGAGATATGGAGCACAGAAGCAATGAAATTATGATAAACTTTTGTAAAACCCTGCTTTGTCCCCAACTGGAGTATTGTGTCCAATTCTGGCAACACATTTTAGAAAGAACATGAAGAATTTGAAGCAAGGAAACTTTCTAACAATGGTTCTGATTATGAGGGACTCTACCTAGGGGGATCAATGGGAAAGCTGGATTGTCTGCCTAAGAGAAGAAGAGCTTGAGAAGAGCTTTGGATGAAGTGTTCAAAATCCTGAAAGATGTGGACAGCATAAATAGAGAGAAACCATTCCCATAGCTTGAAGTGTTGCAAAGCAAAGGACACCATGTTCAAGTAATTGGGAAAATGAACCATTCGCAATACAAGGAGAACACTTCTTTATGCAGCATGTGGTTAAGATGGAAAATAGAATGCTTGAAGTGCCTGAGCGTGTTGGAAGCAGACTCAGTCATTGCACTCAAAGGTTAATTAGGTAATCATCTGACTAGAAAGGATTTGCAGGGCTGTAGAAAAGAGGGAGGTTAGTGAGGTGACCTGAGACGGTCCTAGCAAGAGGCGGCATGGACATAGCACTTCTATGTTCTAATAAACCTATATTCAAACAGAAATAGATACAAGCAGTTGTAGACACATTTATCTTTCTTCAGCTCTCTGTAAGTCATGAAATCTTACCCAAATGACCATGAAAATCATCACAGAGCCTTAAAATATAGAAGAGGACCTTTGGCCCATTGAGTCTGTACTAGCAAAAATACACTGCTACCTACACTAGTCCCATTTTCCTGCATTGGGCCCATAGCCTTGAATGTTATGACATTTCAAGTGTTTATCCAGTACTTTTTAAAGGTTATGATGTTTCCCACCTCAGCTATTCTCCCAGGTAGTGCACCACCTTTTGAGTACTGCCCTCTAAACCTCCTGCCTTTCACTTTAAAATTATGCCCTTTGATTTTGACCCTTCAACTAAGAGGAATAGCTGCTTTCCAGTCACCTTGTCCACGTCCATATAATCAATATTGACCAAGTTAACAGTAGTCAACATATAAAGGAAATATTCTTCCTGATCAACCTTTAATTTCTTGCACCACTCAGACTGGGATTACTGTAAGGTCATCGATAAGGTCATTTCCACAAAAGAAGATTGTTAATCAAGCTTAAAGCTTGGGGAAATCTGGTGGAGAGAATACTGAATGGGTGCTGAAAGGTTTAATCTGGGACAACTATTATTTTAATTTCCATCAGTAGCTTTTATCCCACAATGTACTGCTCATTGGTTAAAATTGGAGATGATGCATTCTTATGATAGGAAGTGGAGTCAAACAATTACCTAGAATCCCTACAATGCGGAAACAGGCCATTCAGCCTGTTGAAGACTGACCCCCTGAAGACCATCTATCCCTCCCCCCAACCCTATCCCTGTAACTCGGCATTTCTCATGACTATCCTACCTGCACATCCCTGAATGCTATGGGCAATTTAATATGACCAGTCCACCAAACCTGCACATATTTGGACTGTGGGAGCAAACTTGGGCATCCGGAGAAAACCCATGCAGACAGGGGGAGAATGTGTAGAATGTGCCCGAGGATGGAATTGAACACAGGTCTCTGGCGCTGTGAGGTGGCAGTGCTAACCATTGAGTCATCGTGCCCAATAGTCAAACAATTAGAGGTATGAACAAAGAGATGTCTAAATAGGGAAAGTCAGTGAATGAGCTGTGGCAGACATTTCATTGTGCTCAGCAAAAGTTTATTCCCGTCATAAGGAAGGATTTGATGAAAAGGATGAAACACCTGTGGTCAAACATCCTCTGTGCATAAAAAAAGCCTGTCACTCTCATCTCCTTTAAATATGTCCCCTTTTACCATAAACCTATCTCCCCTTGTAATTGACATTTCCACCATAGGAAAATGACTCAAACTATCCATTCTATTCCATTCTGTAAACGTTTATTAGGTTGTCCCCTCAGCCTCCATTGTTCAAGTGGAAACAAAGCAAGTTTGTCCAACCCCTCCGCATAGCTAATACCTTAAAAACCAGGCAACATCCTGGTAAAGCTTCTCTGTACCCTTTCCAAAGCATCCACATCCTTCTGGTAGTGTGGCAATCAGAACAGTATACAATATTCAAAATGAGGCCTAATTAACTTTTTATACAGCTGCTATATGACTTGACAATTTTCATGCTCTATGCCCTGACTGATGAAGGCAAGCATGCCACATGCCTTTGTGACCACCACCTGTATTGCCACTTTTTGGGAACTGTGGGTATACACACCTGATCCCTCTGTATGTTGGTGCTCCTAAGGGTTCTGCTGTTTACTGTACACTTTATTCCTGCATTAGCCTGTATCCATGTGTAATAAATGTCTCAAAGAGTTGTGGAGGCTAGATCACTGAAAGTATTTAAAGAAGTAGAAAGACTTTTGAATTAGGGAGTTGAGGGCTACGCAGAGCTGATATGAAAATAGGTGTTCCACCTTTTATTATTCACAGAACCCAGAGATGATTTGTGTCTTTTTAAGCATTACCTTTTTACTCAATTCACATTGCTAATCCGTGTATTTTTTTTATCTTTTCTCACATTTTGTAGCTAATAAACTCTTTTTATAACTCAAAAAAGCCTTGTTAATTTAGCTTCTTTTAAAATAAAGTACTTTTGGATTAAAGAAAAGGTACTATAAAGGAAGTAGACCATTTCAAATTAACTTGTTCTCACCAACTATGGAAGGAATTGAATTAAGAAGGAGAGCCAGTTCATCCCTCACTTGAAGCATAGCCATTTGGTGTATCCCGTCCAAATCATAACAAACTGGTCGTAACAATACACAAATGTAATGTCACTGTCCTCATCCACATAATCCTGTTACCCCATCAAAAAATACAGCTGAGTTCGTTGAGTATAATTTTTTGTTAACAAAATGAATCCTGCCTGGCTTGACTTTATTAATCCAGCTTTCTCCACATATTTGTTAATAGTCTGGGTGAAAATTGTTTCTGAAGACCTCCCACAACCAATATTAAACTGACTGGACCATTATTCAAGAAGTATCAAATAGTTATTCTTACAGTGAAGAGTTATTCATTTGGTGCTTTTGACACCTGATTGCCAGCCATTTTTTACATCTTTCATTTCATGCTCTCCTTTCCCAAATGCTAGACTATCCCAGAAAATAACTTACAGACCCCAAGACCAGCTAAAGGTGTGTAATTGCATGTATAATGGGATTGAGGTTACGTGCAAAAATAATGGCAACTCACCCATCCTAGTATAAATTGGAAGTGGCCTCATGCTGCAATAAAATCTTTCTTTTCACATAGTTAGGTTGCAAATCATGGTTTGCATCATGACATAACTTTCGGACAAGAACTGCCTCAGCAAGTGTGAATGTTGTACCCGTACGCTCACCACTATTTTGCACCACTCTCTAGTCAATTGAGCTCATCAGCTCCCTCCGCAATAGAATCAGAGCTAACAAGTGGGGTGCAAATCTGTTCCTAGACACAATGGGGCAAATCCTTGTGCTTCTACTCAGAAACTTCGCTTAGTGGGAGTATGTCACAAAACTGTTTCAAAGGATTATTGCTGGTCCTTAACTTTAGCATATTTTATTTTTTCATGAATATTTTGCTTCAAAGGGCAGCTAAGAGTCAACCACATTAGTGGATTAGTGAATTGAGTTAAATGAATATTGTACTCACTGAGGGGATCTCACTACTAGATCAGGTTCTTACAAAGATAATCATCCACAATATAGAATTACTGGAACCTCTGGCATAAGTGACCACAGTGTGACTATACTTGATGCTGTTTAGCAACAGGATTAGTGAGGACACAAGTACATGATCGAAAGAAGCCAATCTTCAGTGGAAGACAAACACAAGAAATTAAATTGCATCTGTTGCTAATTGATAACTTTTTTGGTCCCCGGATGAAGTTAAGTGATCTGTTGAGGGATAATTTGACAAAACTGAAATTTTGAATGATGATAAAGGAAGAACATAACAAGGTAGTTACCTAAGTGTAAGGTATAAACAAACCAAGTAGTGGTTGCAGGATACAATTAAAAACATTTCTTAATAGCGCAGCAATTAAGAATACCTTTAAAAAGAGGTCAGAATGCTGAAGGATAGAAATGATAGGATAACTGAAAATGGAAGGTAAACAGAAATTAATGATTATTTTCAGTTTTTATTGACTTGGTTGGTAGCACAACAAAATTTCAGAGAATCTTGTAATAAAGTGCAGGGTACTTAATGAGATAAATACATCCTATGGGCAGATGCATAAAATAAGCATTGTAAGAGAGATACAGCCAGTATTGATGTAAATGTTTAGTAAACCTGTTTGATGCATTGGATCCACAGTGACTTGGCCACATGAGCCCAGAAATAAATTGAGGCAACGGGGTGGAGCCAGGTGAGATGGAGGTAGGTGGTTGCAGGTAGGGGGTTATAGTGGTTGGTCAATGGGAAGGGTGGAGTCGATTGGTGAGTAGGAAGATGGACAGGTTGGGGGTGAAGAGATTTTGAAGCTGGTGAAGTCAATATTTAGGCCATTGGGCAGTAAGCACCCAAGGCGAAACATGAGGTGTTGTTCGTCCGGTTTACATTTGGCCTCACTCTGACAGTGGAGGAGGCCAAGGATGAACATGTCACCAGGCGGGTGGAGGGGGAGTTAAAGTGATTGGCAACTGGAAGCTTGAGTTGGTTGGTGCGTGCAAAGTGCAGATGCTCCACAAACTGGTCCCTGATGTAGAGGAGACCACATCGGGAGGATGAGAGGGTGTGTGCTATAAGGACAGGCTAGAAAATCTCAGGTTGTTTTCTCTGGAGCAGCGGAGGCTGAGGGGAGACTTGATAGAAATCTATAAACTCATGAAATGCATAGGTAGGGTTAACGGTCAGAATCTTTCTCCCGAAATTGAAATGTCTAGCACTAGGGTGCATGCATTTAAGGTGAGAGGGGGAAAGTTCAAAGGAGATATGAGGGGCAAGTTTTTAACACAGAGAATCTGGAACGCGCTGCCAAGGGTGGTGGTGGAGGCAGATACGATAGGGGTGTTTAAGGGAATTTTAGATAAGCACGTGAATATGCAAGAAATGGAGAGATATGGGCCAAGTGTAGGCAGATAGGATTAGTTTAATTTGGTGAATGTTTGGCACAACATCATGGGCTGAAGAGCCCATTCCTGTGCTGCACTATTCTGTTCTATGTTCCATGTTCTGTGACTTCTTTGAGGAACCTTACCAATAAAGTGCGTATTTGGACTTCTAGAAAGCTTTGAACAAAATTTCTCATAAATAATTAGTAATTAAGCTAAATATTATTGGAATCTGAGGTTGAAATTTTGCTCTATAAGATAAATTACTATAGTTCAATAGTACATCTGCATGATTTTAGTTTATTATTAAATATTTTATTCTATGTTCTTATGTAATGCATATGTCTCCAACTGTATGTGTTCCTATTATCTGTCATTCTGAGTGTATATCATCGTGGGCAGCATGGTGGCTCAGTGGTTAGCACTGCTGCGTCACAGCACCAGGGACCTGGGTTCGATTCCACCTTTGGGTGACTGTCTGTGTGGAGCTTGCACATTCTCCCCGTATCTGTGTGGGTATCCTCCGGGTTCTCTGGTTTCCTCCCACAGTCCAAAGATGTGCAGGCTAGGTGGATTGACTGTGCTAAATTGCCTGTAGTGTTCAGGCATGTGTAGATTAGGTGGGTTATATGGGGATGGGTCTGGGTGGGATGCTCTGAGGGTTGGCATGGGCTTGTTGGGCTGAAGGGTCTGTTTCCACACTGTAGGGATTCTATGATCTAATTATACAACTATCCTCCAGTATGTGTGCTGTATAAATCTTTAGTCAAGAGAGCAAAAGGAACAGAATATGAGGAGCAGGCCATCTGCCCCATGGAATCTGCTTTAACATTCAAACTGATCATAGCTGATCATCTACCTCTAGATTTCAAAGTACCAGACATTCTGATGCCAAACTGTTTCACATTTCATAGCTACTTTAATCTCATAATACACAGCTGTATTTATATTAGTAAACAATCCATTTGTACTGTAAGCGTCAAACCAACCAAACCTCTCTTATCCATCATGTCCTTATCTAAAGAGGTGGGGTGTTAGGGCTTAGCAGTACATGAATTGCTCAGTATGAGGGCCAGAATGAACATAATGGGTTAAGTAGCCTCCTTCTGTACCATGACAATTCTATCATTCCTTCTCAAACATGAACTTACGTGCTGTGGATGCTGCTGTATCCGATTGCTCATCCACGTTCTCTCGTTCATTTTCCAGTTTCTGAAATTAAAAGCAATTTAATTTCAACTTGTGGACCTGACTTTTGTGGGGAATACATTTTGAAAAACCCTTATTCTTCCTTCTGTCCCCAGGCCAGTTTACTTCGCACTGGGTTTGGGTTCTATAGCAGCCAAGTTCCTGTTCTGCGCATGCAAGCCAAGACAGTGAGCGTTGCTCAGATATTTGATTTTAGAGGCCACTGCAGCCAAATCCAATTTTGTTCTTGCTTGAAACATATGCTGGCTTTCCAGAAGGAGTGACTGAGTCATAACCAAGAATGTCAAACTGAGCTGACATTCCTATCTCACAGCTGTTGGCAGTTACCCCAGCTGGAACAGCCCATTTTTACATTTAGTTTTCTTCTTCAAGTTTTGCATGTGCACAAATAACAGCAACTTGATGTCCTGTAACAAAGATAAAACTTCAAAACAGTTTATCATTTTGGAAACTGATGAAGGCAAATGAGTGCAGTCAGAGTGAAATTTGTCACACCACGAGCAGTTCAGCTGTAGCGGAGGGGAGGAAGAAGAAAGGGGGAACGATAGTAATAGGGAAATTATTAACAGGGGCTGCAAAGTGGAGGTGCTGGTGTTGGACTGGGGTGGACAATGTCAGCAGTCACATGACACTAGGTTATGGTCCAACAGGCTTAATTGAAATCACAAGCTTTCAAAGCATTGCCCCTTCGTCAGGTGAAGTCACATGCTGGACTATAATCTGGTGTTGTCTGACTTATGACATTAATTAGGACAACATGGAGTCTTTTCTTTGGCCACAGATACAACTCGAGGATGGTATACTGCATCTCTGGTGCCAAGGTCAAGGAAGTCACAGAGCAGCTATAGATGTTCTTTTGAGGGAGGGTGGACAGCCAGAAATTGTGGACCATATTGATACCAATGACGTGGATTGGTCACACGCAAGTGAGTACAGAAATAAGAGGATAAGGCAGATGAATGAGTGGCTGGACAAGTGATGCTGGAGGAAGGATTTTAGATTCCTGGGACTGGCTCTGAGGAGATGACACCATACAAGATAGGTTGCTCCTGAACAGAGCCAGAAATATGTTCCTTACTTGGCATTTTGCTAGTGCTATTCGGAGGACTTTAACTTGGCAGAAGTGTGTGAACAAAGTGAGAATTTTAGAGAAGAATACCAAGGTCCACAAAATACTTTGAGAGACAGACAAGCACTAGCATAGGGAACAGTATGTTAACAGATGAAGTTGGAATAAGGGAGAAAGTAATGAAATCTAAATCAGGCTTTCTGAGCATGTGTGTGAATGCATGAAATATAGTAAATAAGACTAAGGAGTTAAAAGCACAGCAGATTGCCATAGATCATAGAGACATACAGAATAGAAACAGGACCTGCAGCCCAGCATGTCTATGCTGATCAACAAACATCAAATTATATTAATCGCATTTACTTGTACTTGGTTCATAGTCTACTATTCCCTGGCATTTTAAGTGCTCATCCAGATACTTCTCAAATGTTGCAAGAGAGCAATCTGCCTCCACCATGCTCTCAGGCAGTGTGTTCTATATTTCTATCACCTCCTGTATAAAAGAATTTTCCCTCAGATCCTCTCTTAACTACTTTCTCCTCACCTTAAACTTATGGCCTCTAGACACATCTGCTACAGGGAAAAGATTCTCATGATCTACCCTATCTATGCCTCTCATAATTTTATGCACCTCGATCAAATGCCTGCTCTGCTCCAGGGAAAATAAACCCAGTCTATCTAAGCTCTACTCATTACTCAGACTTTCCATCCCAGGCAACATCTGGTGAATCTCCTCTGAACTCTCTCCAGAGCAATCACATCCTCCAAAGGTCTGACAACTAGAACTGCATACAGTATTCCATCTGTGGCCTAACCAATGTTTTATTAACTTCCTTGTTCATCTATTCTATATCCCAGCTATTGGAGGCAAGCATTCCATTTGCCTCTTTCATCATTCTGTCGACCTTTGCTAACACCTCTTCAGGGATCTATGGACTTGTACACTAAGGTCCCTTTGTTCCTCAGTAATCAGGTGACCTACCATTTATCATGAGTATCATTCCCTTATTAGACCTCCCAAAATGCATAATCTCACAATTATTAGGATTAAATTTCTTCTGTATTATTCTGCCCATTTACCAGCTGATCAATATCAGACTGTAGCCTGAGAGCATCCTTCTCATTGTCAACAACACCAATTTTCAAGTCATCAGCAAACTTACTGATTATACCTACTGCAATCACCTTCAAGCCATTAACGTACACAGCTAAGGTCCCAGTGCCAATCACTGTGGTACACCACTGGTCACAAGCGTACAATCATAAAAACAACCCTCTACCACTTGTAAACCACGTGGAAATATGTTGTCGCAAATAACAGACATCTGACTCAGGAAGGGCAAGACTGGCTAAAAAATATTCCTGGGAATGAGATATTACAAAAAGATATTAAAGCAAGCTAAGGAGGAAGAATGGTCATATTGATTCAGGAGAGCACTGTAATGCTGGAGAAAGACAAGATCCCACAGGTTATGAGAATAGATTGGGACAAGAGAAGAGGAGATCTGGTATAAGTTTTCTAAATTATGAGAGGTATAGATAAAGTAGATAGGGAGAAACTTTTCATGCTTGTAGAAGAAGAATGAGGGGGCACAGATTTAAACTAATTTGCAAGATAGCAAATGTGATGTGAGAAGAAGATTTTTGACACAATAAAAAGTCTCAAATGCACTTTCTGGAAGTGTGCCAGAGACAGGTTCAATTGAGGTATTCAAGAGGGCATTAGATGATTATTTGACTATAAATAACATGCAAAGGTTATGGGGACAGGAGGGAGAATAACACCAAGATATAATGCATGTTGGAGAACCAGTGAAAATGTAATGATGCCAACTGGCCTCCTACTATGCCAAAACAATTTTGTGATTCTATGATTTTGAATTCTCTTAATGGGCGCATGCCTAAATATTCTTATGAAGCAGTTTGGCTGAGTACTGACAATCTTCATCTCATTCATAAATAGAGTGAACACTGAGGAATCTGATAGTCTCACAATGGTGCAGGCTACCATTCAGATGAGAGTGGAAGAAGTTAAGAGGAATGCAGTTGAAAGAGGGGCCAGTGTAGTCAGTAGATAGATATTGTTCACTGCAGCCAGAAGCATTAGAATCATATAGTGCAGAAGAGGCCTTGTGGCCCATCAGGTCTGCATCAACACTTGAGAAAAACCTCAGGTTCAACCTAATCTCATTTACCAGCCCTTGGCCCACAGCCTTGAATGTTATGACATGCCAAGTGCTGATCCATTTACTTTTTAAAGGAGGTGAGGCAACTCGCCTCTACCACCTCCCAGGCAGTGCATTCTAGACCATCACCACCTTCTAGGTAAAAAAGCTTTTCCTCATATCCCGCATAAACCTCCTGTCCCTCATCTTGAACTTGAGTCCCCTTGTGAATGACTCTTCACTAAAGAGGAACAGCTACTCCTTATCCACTCTGTCCATGCCCCTCATAATCTTGTACATCTCGATTAGATTGCCTCTCAGTCTTCTCTGCTCCAATGAAAACAATCCAAACCTATCCAACTTTTCCTCATAACTTAAATTTTCCATCACAGCAGCGTCTTAGCAAATCTCCTCTGCACCTGCTCCAGTGCTATCACATCCTTCCTGTAATGTGGCGATTGGAACTACACACAGTACTCTAACTGTAGTCTCAAAGTTCTATACAACTTCAACATAACTTCCCTGCTTTTGTAATCTATATCTCGACTGATAAAGGTAAGTCTCCCATACGCCTTTTTCACCACCCTACTAACATTTCTTTCTGCCATCATAGGTCTGCGGTCAAACACGCTAAGGTCCCTTTGTTCCACAGACCTTTTTGGTGTCATGCCGTTCATTGAATACTTTCTTGTCAAGTTATTCCTTCCAAAGTGTATCACCTCACACTTTTCAGGGTTAAATTCCATCTGCCACTTATCTGCCCATTTGACCATTCCATTCATATCTCCTTGTAGTCCAAGACACACAGCCTTGCTGTTAATCACCCGACCAATCTTTGTGACATCTGCAAACTTATTAATCCAACCACACACCCGCACAGTCATTGCTGTCATTTATATAAATGACGAATAGTTGGGGACCCAATACAGATCTCTGTGGTACGCCTCTGGAAACTGGCTTCCAGTTACTAAAGCTTTCTGTCATCACCCTCTGTCTCCTACAACTGAGCCAGTTTGAATCCACTTTATAAAATTACCCTGTATCCCATGCGCATTTGCCTTCTTGTTAAGTCTCCTACGTGGAACCTTGTCAAAGGCTTTGCTGAAATCCATATAAACTACATTAACCCTCACCTACACATCTGGTCACCATCTCAAAAAATTCAATCAAATTTGTTAGGCATGACCTCCCTTTGATGAAACCATGCTGACTATCCCTGATCAAGCCTTTCCTCCCCATGTGGAAATAGATGCTCTCCTTCAGAATTTTGCTAGTCGATCTGTTCATCGATTTTGCTTCCAATTTCCACCCGACCCTCACTTTCACCTGGTCTATGTCTGGCTCTTCCTTTCCCTTCCTCAACATTCCTGTTTGCATTTCTGCAGGTAGACTAGCCACTAATGTCCACTATAAACCCACCAACTCCCACAGATACCTGGACTATACATCCTCACACCCTGCTTCCGGTAAAGACTCCATTCCTTTTCCCAGTTCCTCTGTCTCCATTGCATATGTTCTGATGAGGCTAACTTTGACAAGGGTGCCTCCGAAATTTCCACCTTCTTCCTCAACTGAGGAATCCCCAGCACAGTTGTCGACAGCGCCCTCAACTGGGTCCGATCCCTCTTCTGCACTTCTGCCCTCACCCCCTCTCTTCTCTCCCTGCAACAGCGATAGGGTTCCCCTTGAATTTACCTACCATCCCACCAGCATCCACATCCAGAAGATCATCAGATGCCATTTCCGCCACCTCCAGCAAGATGCCACCACAAGACACATATTCCCCTCCCCTCCCTTGTCCACCTACCGCAGGGACCATTCCCTCCAGGACACCCTGGTCCATTCTTCCTTCACTCTTAACACACCCCCATCAGCTGCACAGCACCTCCCCTGCAACCAGTGAAGGTGTAACACCTGCCCATTTACCTCCTCTGTCCCTAGTATTCAAGGGCCCAAACACACCTTTCACATGAAGTGGCACTTTACCTGCACTTCACACAATCTAGTCAACTGCATTCGCTGCTCACAATGTGGTCTCCTCTACACTGGGGAAATGAAGCGTAGACTGGATGACCGCTTCGCAGAACATCTACATTCTGCCGGCAAAAATGAGTCTGAGCTTCCAGTTGCCTGCCACTTTAACACACCACCCTGTTCCCCAGCCAACATCTCCATCTCAGGCCTGCTGCAGTGTTCCAGCGAAGCTCAGCACAAGCTGGAAGAACAACACCTCATTTCTGGTTGGGAACCCTACAGCCTTCCAAACTCAATATTGAGTTCAATAATTTTAAGGCCTGACCTCTCCCATGTCTTAGCCCTCAACCCCATGTGCCAGGCCTTGTTATCACACAGCCTGCCATTACACACTATCTATTGTTAGTCACTAACAGTCTCCATTAACAGCTATTCACCCTCCTAGCCAGATTGTTATCTACTCCTTTGTCCATCTGCTGTTCTCTCTCTTTGGGCTCTATCCCCACCTATCGGTTACTCATTAACGCCCCCCGCCACCCCCACCAACCCCCCCCTCCCCCTGCCGTATCTTCTGCATACAAAGCAACATTTTTCTAGCTACCATCAGTTCTGAGGAAGGGCCGCCAGACCCGAAACATTAACTCTGATTTCTCTTCACAGATGCTGCCAGAGCTGCTGAGATTTCCAGCACAAAGATAATAATCTCTGAATTATCACCTGAGCCACAAGCAAATCAGCATGGGGTAAAAAGGTTTAAACAGTCAAATGTGTGACTAAAAGATTGGTTTTGAAAAATTGGGTTTTTATTGCTGAGGTACTGAGGATAGAGGGAACTGTACCATTGGGATGGTCTTCACTCGAACTGCGCTGGGACCAGCATCCTCACAAGTCATACAGGGCTGTAGAGAAGGATTTATACTTTGGAGGAATGTGGATGGTTCATGTGAGGAGAGATTTGCTAAGTTAAACAGAAAGGACAAGGCAACAGTGAAGGTTGGTGATGGAGGTACTGATAAGCAGTGCAACAAGAAAGGACAGTGTGTACAAAAATAACAGTGCACCAGCAAATAAGGTCACAGTCAGGAAGAATGGTAAAGAAACAGAATTAAAGGTTTTGTTTTTAATCTAAATGCTTGCAGCTTTCACAACATGTTGGCTGAATTGATAGCAAAGTTATAAATGAATATGATGCTGCAGAATGCTGTATACACATGCAGCAAGTAATCAGAAAGGCAAGTAGAATGTTGGCCTTTAATGCAAGAGGACTGAATGTAGAAGGAGGGAAATCTTTCTATGATTGTCTAGGGCACTGGTGAGAGCACACCCACAATACAATGAAGTCTCTCTACATTTCCACTGAAGGCAGTTCATAGAAGGTCTACCGTTGATTTCTGGGTTGAAAGAGTTTTCTTATGAGGGAGAATTGAGAAGTTCGGGGCCTTACATTTGGAATTTAGAAGAATGAGAGGTGATCTCATGTTTGAAACATGTACATTTCAAGGGGGCTTGCTTAAGAATGCTAAAAGGATCTTGCCTCTCATGGAAGAAACCTATAACTAGGGGATACTGTTACAGAAGCAGGTGTGTCCCATTTAAGATGGAAGTCAGGGAGAAGTTTTTCCCTCAGAGGGTCATACGTCTTTGGAATTCTTTTCCACAATCGGGAAGTTAGGTAATTCGATGTGATCAAGGTGGAGTTAGGTTTTAGTCTGTAGGGGAATCAAGGGTTATAGGTGCTAGTATGAAAGTGGCGGTTGATGCATTACTGCTGTAGTACACAGGAACTGATGGACACCAGTGTGATCCAATGTCAATCACATCTGCAGAAAGGCACATAGCTCAGCTCAGAATGATTGCAAATAGGACATGCGATTCAAGAAGGGAGTGAGACAGAAAGCAAGAAACTGTAGTGTAGTTAACTTAATATATGGGTTATGGGAATATGCTAAAATCTAATATTAAGCAAATACTAGCAGGGCATTTATAAAACTATACACAATCAAGTAGAGTCACCATGGTTTTGTAAAAGGAAAACATGTTTGACTGATTTGTTAGAGTTGTTTGAGGAAGTAACAAGCAAGATGGATTAGGAGAACCTGTAGATGTGGTATACTTGGATTTTCAAAAGACATTTTATAAGATGCCACATAAAAGTTTAGGACACAAAATTACAGCTTATGGTTCAATGGTAACATTTTTGCATAAATAAAGGATTGGTTAGGTTACAGGAAAGGAATCAGGAATAAATGGGTCATTTTCAGATTGACAAGCTGTAACTAGTAGAATTCCATAGGGATCAATGTTACAACTTCATCTATTTCTAGTCCAGATCAATGACTTGAGCAAAATAACTAATTTTGGTTGCTAATTTTATAGATGATACAAAGATGGGCAGAAAAGTAAGTTGTCAAGATTTCTTTTCCATTCTGCCGATGACACAAAGCTGGGTCAGATTGTGAGTGGTAACAATGATGTAAAGGGTCTTCAGGGCATTCTAAATAAATTGAGCGCGTGGGAAAATACATAGCAGTTGAGGTGTAATGTGCGTAAGTATGGAGTTATCCACTTCAGTAGGAAAAACACAATGGTGGAGTATAGTTTAAATGGTGATAGACTAGGAAAGATTGAGCTACAAAGGGACATGGGTGTCATTATAGACTAGTCACTGAGAGCAAGCATGCAAGTGCAGCAAGCAATTAGGAAGACAAATGGTATGTTGGTCTTCATTATAAGTGGGCCTGAGTTCAGGGGCAGGGAAATCTCACAACAACCGTACAAGGCCTTAGTGAGACCACACTTGGAGAACCATGTGTAACTTTGGTCTCCATACCTGAGAAAGAATATACTTGCACTAGAGGCAGTGTAGTGAAGGCTCACCAAACTGATTCCTGCAATGGCAAATGTATCATTATAAGGAGAGATTGGGTTGACTGGGCTTGTATTCACTGACATTTTAAAAAATGAGAGGGGATCTCCTTTAAACAGAGCTGGACAGATTGGATGCAGAGATAATGATTTCTTGGCTAGGATTGGTCTGGACCAAGGGGTCACAGACTCAGGAACATGGGGTAGGCCACTTTAGACTGAGTTGAGGAGAAATGTCTTCATTCAGAGGGTGGTGAACATATGGCATTCTCCACCATAGAAGGCTCAGGATCAATGCTTTCTCTAAGCTGTGTAGTCATTCCGAAGGTGCGCCAATACCGTCTGCAGCATTGACTTCTGCTTTAGGGCTGCTGCCACACACTGACCTCAGAGGTTTGCACGGTTGAAAACTAAAATTAGTGAGAACACTGCTGAGAAGGCAAAACCACTGTATATATGGAAGAAAGAAACAGATTTCTAGACTTTAAGAGCATCAAAGGTACAGGGAGAGTATGGCGTTGAGATACAGTATCAGCCATGATGATGCTGAATGGTGCAGCAGGCTTGGTGGACTGAATGGCCTCCTGCTCCTCCAAGTTTGTACGTTTTTACACCATTTAATGGGAGTATTAATGGAGAAGAGGGAGGACAAGGGAAGATTCTAGAAATTGTCAAATGAGAAAGTGAGTTTTTTTTTAACCTTGCTTTAAGTAAACATTCCAGCTATTCAGAGTCAACTGCAATCCTGCCATTTCCAAGCCAGTACTTGCCCTCTAAGCACACAGCTGCTTTAAAATTAAAGTGATAGTATACTGAACCTATGACACCACCTGTGATCCTGTGCCCAGTCCCTCAAAACTGTAGATTTTTGAAGATTTTGGGTAATTTTAACCGTGGGCAATGGCACAAAATGTATGATGAATTACTTTACAGAAAAATAATTCTTCCTTCGCCCTCGTATTTTTCACAATTTTCTAACCACTCCTCCCAACCTGGACTCAAATGTTGCACTGAAATTTCTCTAAAACACATATCCTGCATCGGGTTACTGTAGGACCAAAAGAGATAAAGACTTAAAAAAATAGAAACAGGAGTAGGCTATTTGGCCCTTCAAACTTGCTCAATAGGGTCATGGCTCATCCAACATTCGTCATGTTCACTTTTCTGCCTTTTTACTGTAACTCTTCATTGCTCCAATGATCAAGAATCTATCTACCTAAGCCTTAAATATACTCAAGGACTCTGCCCCATAGCTTTCTGTGTCAAGGCGTTCCAAAGACTCAAAATCCTCAAAGAACAAATTCTTCCTCATTCCAGTCTTAAATTGGTGCCCCTTTATTCTGAGACTATGCCTTCCAGTCCTAGACACTCCCATGAGAACAAGAATAAACAACAATATAGCACAGGAACAGGCCCTTCAGCCCTCCAAGCCTGCGTCAACACATTTTGCCCTTCCATACTAAAACTGTCTTCACTCACAGGATCCGTAATTCTTCTATTCACTTCCTATTCATATATTTGTCCAGGTGCTTCCTGAATGCTGCTCTTCTGTCTGCTTCCACCACCTCTCTGGCTGTGCGTTCCAGGCACTCACCACACTTTGTGTGAAAAACTTGCCTTGCACATCTCTTTTAAACTTCCCCCCCTCACACCTTGAACCTATGTCCCCTAGTAATTGACCCCTCCACCCTGGGTAAAAAACCACATACTTTCCACTCTATCCATGCCATTCATAATCTTATAAACTTCCATCAGGTTACCCTCAACCTCCTGCGTTCCAGTGAAAATAAACCCAGTCTATACAACCTTTCCTCATAGCTAAAATCCCCCATACCAGGCAACATCCTGGTAAACTTTTGTTGTACCCTCTCCAAAGCATCCACATCCTTCTGGTAGTGTGGTGACCAGAACTGTACAGAATATTCCAAGTGTGGCCTAACTAAAGTTCCATAAAGGTGCAGCATGACTTGCCTATCCTTATACTCAATGCCACTTGCAATGAAGGCAAACGTGCCACAAACTTTTTTTACTCCCTTATCTACCCGCGCTGCCACCTTCAGTGGTCTGTGAACCTGCAAAACTAGATCTCTCTGAATATTAATACTGTTGTGCTTGGTTGGCTCGCCAAGTTGGTTCATTTTTCGATGAAGCATCAGAGGCTACACTGATGTTACCCAACAGGGTAATGAAACGTCTGTGGAACAACGAACCAGCTCGGCGAGCCAACCAACCACAACATCCACAACCCGAGCTACAAATCTACTCAAAAATCTTAAAATATCAATACTCTGAAGGGTTCTGCCACTCACTGTATAATTGCCACTTTGTACTTGACCTTCCAAAATCCAAATGCAACACATTTGTCTGTATTAAACTCCATTTACTAATTTCCTGGCCATGCCTCCACCTGATCTACTTCCTGCTATATCCTCTGACAATCCTCGTCACTATCTGCAATTGCACTAATCTTTGTATTGTCCGCAAACCTAGTAGTTAGACCAGCCATGTTTTCCTCCAAATCATTTATGCAGACCACCAATAGCAGAGTTCCCAGCAGTGATTCCTGTGGAACACCACGAGTCATAACTCTCCATTCCAAAAAACATTCTTCCACCATTACCTTCTGTCTCCCATGACTATGCCAGTTCTGTATCCATCTTGCCAGCTCATCCCTGATACCATGTGATTTCACCTTTCGTACCAGTCTGCCGCGAGGGACCTTATCAAAGGCTTTACAGAAGTCCATGTAGACAATGTCAATTGCTTTTCCCTCATTAATCATCTTCGTCACCTCCCTAAAAAAACACGATCAAGTTAGTGAGCCACGACCTCCCCTGCACAAAACCATTAGTATTGCCAATAAGTACAATTGTTTCTAAATGTGTATAGATCTTGTCCTTGAGAATCTTTTCCAATAATTTCCCTACCACTGACGTGAGACTGACAGGCCTGTAATTTCCTGGATTATCCCTGCTATCCTTCTTAAACAATGGGACAACATTAGCTATTCTCCAGTCCTCTGGGACCTCACCTGTGGCCAAAGAAGATACACAGATGTCTGTCAATGCTCTAGTAATTTGTTCACTTGCCTCCTTCAATATTCTGGAATAAATCCAATCAGGACTCAGAGACTTATCTACATTAATACTTTTTAAGACGCATAACAACTCTTTCCTTTTAGTAGCAATTTGGCTTAGAAATTCGATCCTCCCTGCCCTGAGATTATCTTCCACCAATTCCTTCTCGTTGGTGAATACCAATACAAAGTATTCGTTTAAGACATCGCCTACCTCTTCTGACTCCACATGTAGATTCCCTCCTTTGTCCTTGTATGGGCCAACCCTTTCCCTGGCTACGCTCTTGCTTTTTAAATATGTATACAAAGCCTTGGGATTCTCCTTAATCCTGTCTGCTAACGACTTTTCATGACCTCTTTTAGCTCTTCTAATTCCTTTGTCAAGGGCTTTGTCAGTTTCTGTACCTATCCTTCGTTCTTGCAGGCAAGTACTGCTCCTGAACACTTATCAACTGCCATTTGAAATAGTCCCATGTGCCTGATGTGGATTTACCCTGAAACAGCTGCCTCCAATTAAAATTCTCCAGGTCCTGCCTAATATTGTTGTAGTTCACCTTTCCCCAGTTTAACACCTTCATCCAAGGATTGCCGTTAACTCTATTCATGAGTATCTTCAAACTCATAGTATTATGGTCACTACTTCCGAAATGCTTCCCCACAACCAGGTCCAGTAAAGCCCCTTCCCTTGTTCGATTGTTTACGTAATGTGTCAAGAAACCCTCCTGAATGGTCCTTGCAAATTCTGCCCCATCCAAGCCCCGACCATGAAGTGAGTCCCAGTCAATATAAGGGAAATTAAAATCATCCACCACAACAACCTTGCTGTTTTTATATCTTTCTAAAATCTGTCTACATATTCTCTCCTTTATCTCTCGCTAGCTGTTGGGAGGCTTGTGGTATACCCCCAGCACTGTGATTTAATCTTTCCTGTTCCTGAGTTCTACCCATATTGCCTTGCTGCACGAGTTCTCTGATGTGTCCTCCCTCAGTACAGCTGTGATATACTCCTTTACCAGTAATGCAATTCCCCCACACCTTTTACATCCCCTCCTATCACACCTGAAGCATCTGAATGTCCCAGGATTTAGAAGACAGTCCTGTCTCTCTTTCAGCCAAGTCTCCGTAATCGCAATAATGTCATAGTTCCAAGTACTAACCAAAGCTTTAAGTTCATCTAACTCGCCTATTATACTATTTGCATTGAAACATAAGCACTTCCGACCACCTCCCCTGCTCTTTTCAGCAGCGTTTCCCTGCCTGTTCTTGTTCTTAGTCCTGTTTGCCTTGGTTTCTACCATTCCCTCAATTTCTGCATCTACTGCCCTACTCCTCTGGTTCCCATCCCCATGCCACACTTGTTTAAACCCTCCCCAACCACACTACCAAGTATCTCCCTAAGGACATCAGTCCCGGTGCTGCCCAGGTGTAATCCGCCCAGCTTGTACAGGTCCCACCTCCCCCAGAACTCGTCCCAATGTCCCAAGAATTTGAAACCTCCCCCTCACACCATCTTTTCGGTCAAGTGTTCATCCTGTACATCCTGCTGTTTCTACTCTGACTAGCTTGTGGCACTGGTAGTAATACTGAGATAACTACCTTTGAGGTACTGCATTTTAACTTTCTTCCTAGTTCTCTATATTCTGCTTTTAAGACTGCATCTCTTTTTTATAACCTATGTTATTCGTATCAACATGTGCCACGACCACTGACTGTTCGCCCTCCCCCTCCAGAATGTCCTGCAACCGCCCCAAGATATCCAGGACACTAGCACCAAGGAGGCAACACACCATCCTGGTCTCTCATTTGTTGCCACAGAAATGCTTATTCCCCTTACGATTGAATCACCTATAACCAAAGCATTTATATCCTTATTTCTTCCTCCCTCTGCAGCAGAGCCAACCAGGGTGCCATGAATTTGGCTGCTGCTGTTATTCCGTGTCTGTCTGTTTTGCAAGGGAAGAGCCACAGGAGATTCATGCATTGCTTGCTTAGCCCTCCTGCTTTGCCTGGTGGTCACCTTCCTGCCTGTGGAGCCTGAGTCTGCGGTGTAAAGAAAATCCAACGATCTTTTGGTTCCCTCTCCAATTACCACTTCTCGTGTTGCCTGCTCATCGCCAGCAAAGGGAATGGGAAATGCAAGTGAGGGGAGAGGGCTGCGACAGCTGGCAAGCAAAGATGTTGGCAGCAAGAGTGAGGGAGCCAGCAGCAGCTAAGATTTTCAAATGCACAAAGATGGTGTAGGGAGTTGGAAAAGCCACACGGACGCTTGTAATCAAATTGGGGGACAACTTTCTAATTTATATTTTAATTTGTTCTTTCATGGCATGTAGAAGTTAATGGCAGACCCAGCATTTGTTGCTCATCCCTAATTGCTCCTTAATTGAGTGGCTTGCTGGGCTATTTCAGAGGGCAGTTCAAAGTTAACCACATTGTTATGGGCTCGAAGTCACATGTAGGCCAGATCGGGTAAGGACAGCAGATTTCCTTCCCCATTGAACATTAGTGGTAAAGGTAAAGTCATCATAGCCTTACTAGACTACAAAGCTGCATTCCTGTTAGAGAGACGACCAGTGATAGTTTGGCAACTGAGGGTCACCAAGGCCTTCATACTAACTACAGCTAGTGTGAGAATTGAACTCACACTGTTAACATCACTCTGTATTGCAAACTAGTCATCCAGCCAACTGAGCTAACCAACACTCTGATAAAGAGTCATCTAGACTCAAAATGTTAGCTTGCTCACTCTCTATGGATGCTGTCTGACCCACTGTGATCTCTAACATTTATTGTTTTCACCCAACATTAGTGAACCAGGAACAAACACAGAAAATTGTTGGAGAAATTCAGCAGACCTGGCAGCATCTATGAAGAGAGAAACTTTGTGTTTGTATCAGATTTCTGACATCTGCAGTACTTTGCTTTTATTAATAAACCAAATGGATTTCCAACAAGATTATAGTTTAATAGAACAGGCTTTGAATTCTTGAGTTTAAATTCCACCAGTTGTTGTGGTGGGATTGGAATCCACATTCCAAGCATTACTCTACTGTCTTGTGTTGGTCCAGTGAAGAGTCACAGTATAGGACTATGTAGTAAAACAAAACATCCAAGACATTTTTTGCCACTGGTAGACAATACTAAAATCAAACAACCAGATTAACACTGTTGTACCCTGAATGTCTTTCAGAAATGTGTTTGTTAACAGCCAGAATTGATTTTTCAAGCACTTAAACCCCTATTATTATAGTACATTAAACTCATTTGTATCCCACAGATTTCTAATCCAGAATTAATGAGGGGTGATCTTATTGAGTTGTATAAAATCGTGAGGGCCTTAAATAGGATGAATGCATACAGTTTTTTTCCCAGGAAAGGGGAATTGAAAACTAGAGGGCATAGGTTTAAGGTGAGAGGGGATAGATCTAAGAAGGACCTGAACGGCAACTTCTTCACACAGAGGGTGGTGCATATATAGAATGGGCTGCCAGAGAAAGTGGTTGAAGCAGGTACAATAGCAACATTTGGATAGGTACATGGATGGGAAGGGTTTAGAGGAATATGGATCAAATGTGGGCAATTAGAACTAGCTGAGTAGGCACCATGGTCAGAATGGACTAGTTTGGGCTGAAGGGCCTGTTTCCATGCTGTACTACTCTCTGACTCTAATTTTTCTTTTCCTTTATTCATTCATGGGATGAGAACATCACTGACTAGGCAGCATTTATTGCCCAGCGTCAACCACATTGCTGTGGGTCTGGAGTCACATGTAAGGATAGCAGGTTCCTTCCCTAAAGGACATTAGTGAACCAGATGAGTTATTCTGGCAATTGACAATGGATTCATGGTCATCATTAGATTCGTAATTCCAGATATTTATTGAATTCAAATTCCACCATCTGCCATGGCAGGATTTGAACCAAGGTCCCAAGGACATTATCTGGGTCTCTGGATTAACAGTCTAGCTGATAATACCATCACCTTCCCTCAAATTCAGACTATTCTTGTACTGATCTGTTGGAATCTCATCAGCTTACATGGAAACATACGAAAAAAGGAATAGGAAAAGGACATTCAACCTCTTGATGTTGTTCCACCATTTAATTAGACAAGGGCTGAATCTCATTTACCAGATCTTAATCCATATTCCTTCATACCCAAGAGAAATTAGCCAATGTCAATTTTGAAATTTTCAATTGACCTGACATCGACTGCTTTTTGGCAAATTGAGCAGGTTACACAGATTTATAATGCAATCTAAGGGAAAGAGTGTTTCCTGATTACGTTCCTAAAAGGCCCAGCTCCACTTTTTAAGATATTGTGATACTTTGGTCTGCAATTTTCCAATAGCAGGGACAGTTTGTTCAGTTTTCTATACTCAGGTTGTAGCAATGGCCTGGTGATTTCGAAGAGAGAGGGGAATGGTGTTTTTAAGTTGGGACATTCTTTGTTGCTGTTTTGGTGGTTCTCCATTGATCATACAAACATATGAATTAGGAACTGGAGTAGGCCATTCGTCCCTCAAGCTTGCTCCTCAATTCAATAAACTCTTGGCTGATCTGATTGTGGCCTCAACTCCACATTCCTACCTAACCCCAATACCCTTTGACTCCCTTAAATCTATCTGCCTTTGCTTTAAAAGTATTCTAAGACGCAACGTCCACCACTCTCTTGGAATGAGAGCTCCGAAGGCTTGTGGTCCTGAGAGAAGAAATTCCTCCTCATTTCTGCCTTAAATGGGAGACCCTTACTGGCAAACTATGTCCCCTAGTTCTAACCTCTCCCACAAAGGGGAAACATATTCAGCATCTACCCTTTCAATACCCTTCAGGATGTGTACCATGGCATTCTGTCTGATGGTAGGTTCACAGTCTTTCCAAATTATTCTATCCTATTCCTCCACTGATACATTTGATCTAGTTATGCATTGCTTACTGCTGCTTTAATGTGTAATTGTTTATCAAACATTCCAAAACTGCAATTCAACCTGCCACTGTCGGTTGTTTCCTCATTCTAATCACTTTTCCGCTTTATGACTAAGATGCATTTCTAGTTTTAATTTTTAATGCCGTTTGTATTTCTTGGGGTAACCTCATACTCCAGAATTATTTTAAATTGCTTTTAATCTTTAGTTCACTCTGCTGCATTTTATCAATGAACTCTGATCATTTCCTCCTGCCTTTTCTTCTTGGATCCTCCATCTGAGGGCTGTTTCTTTTCTATCACAGTGTTCCCTTAAGTGTGAATTATCATTTGGAAATGGGGCTGGAGTGATAGTAATACATCAACCAACAAGCTCCTGGAACCTGCATTGTCTTTGATCTTGAAGCTGTGATGGTGGTGATCGCAGACAGGGCCAGGGACAGAAATCACAGACCTAGTGCTGCTCCTGGCCTCAGGCTCCAGTCCCACTCCCCAGCACACCCACATCGGTCCTGACCCCTGCGATTGGGTTATCCCTAATCTTGACCCAAACCCAGTCCAACAGCCCTGCCCTCTGACCAGTGAATAGCAGGACCCCTCGAGATCCAGGAACTATTATTGGGCCCAGTTGTGCCCCCTTGTAGGCCCTGGTCACAGAAACCGTAACAGTGTTCGCGAAGGCTCACTGGACTCAAAACATTAACTCTATTTTTCTCTCCGGAGACGCTGCCAGACCTGTTGAGTTTCTCTAGCGATTTCTGCTTTTGTTATAGAAGTAAGAATGTTATGTTTCATTTATACAGGGAATTAGTGAGACTACATTTTGAATACTGTGTGCAGTTTTGGTCTCTTTCTTTTAAGGAAGGATTTAAATGGATTGCAGGCAATTCAGAGGAAATTTACACGATTAATATCTGGAATGAGCAGGCTGCCTTATTAGAATGGGTTGGACAGTCTGAGCTTGTTTTCCTGGAACTGAACAGTGAGGGTAACTTGATTGAATTGTATAAAATCCTGAATGGTCTGGACAAGGTGAATGTGGAAAGGATGTCTCCTCTTGGGGTCAGCTAGGAACTAGAGGGCACGGTTTCAAAATTTAGGGTCACTCTTTTAGATGAGGAGAATGTTTTTTTCTCGCAGGGGATTGTGTAACTTTGAAATTTTCTGTCTCAGAAGGCAGTGGAGGCAGGGTTCATGGCATGTTTTAAGACAGAGATGGATAGATTCTTCTATCACGGGGGAGTTGAAGGTTATCAGGGTAGAATATGGAATTCAAAAACAATAAAATCATCATGAATTATTGAATGGTGTACTTCTGCTTCTATTTCATATTTCTGTGTGTTCATACACCATTAAAAGCTAGTAAAGAATTCTGTAAAATAGTGAAAAAAGTTAATGGAATGGTTTCTTATCTCAAGGATGCTGAATGCAAATGGGTGGAGTCACTCCTCAGTTTCTTAAGTTTTTTTTTAGCCCTAGTCTGGAGTGCTCCACTCTGTTAGGAGAGTGCATCTTAACATGGATATATTGGTTTTGGAAAGTGTCCAATGCAGATTGATCAGAATGAACGAAATTAAAAGTAAATTAAGTATAGAGATAAGAGTAATACAACTGAGACATTTAAAATTATTTAAGTGGTTGATCAGATACCTAGAGAGAAATTATTCCTCTCATCCCAATTCTTGCCAAGGATGAGAGTTGGTGGGGGGGTGGTGAAGACTCCAGAAAAAGTGCTCCTTAATATTAGGCTTGTTTGAGATGCTGCTGGAAGCACTTCTAACGAAGAATAATGCCTCCCCCAAGAAAAGCTAGGATGATTTTGCGTTTGTTGAAAATTTCTGTACAATCAGTTCTGCTATAACGCGATAGTTGTGTTCCTGTGCAACATCACGATATAGAAAATCGCACTTTAGAAATAATGGGGCCTATGGGAAAAGTGGGGTTGGGGCAGACCACCAAAAAAAACACTCAAAATCACTCAGAAATCACTCTAAAGCCTAACACAAAGGATAGCACGATTTGAATAAATGTTTAATTCATATCCAGTAATGAAATAAAAGGTAAATTTAACACTTCACTTTGAAAAAATGTCAAGATGACTTGATGGGGAAGGAAGTTGTACTGTACCCTTCACAGATAGCACCTCACGACAAAGCCCGCAAAATGATCCCATGATGCCAGCATGGAGACTCTTTCAGTGCTAACATTGTACATATTCACGACAAAGCCCATGAAACGATCATGTGATGTCGACACATACTCCTCTGCGCTCCGATGGAATTGCATTATAGCCAACACAAATTCGCGTTTTAGAAATAGCATTCCCCTATTCCTCAATCACATTACAGCTAATTCACGTTGACAGAACACGCATTATAGCAGAACCGACTGTATTGAGGTAGATAGTTTTGTTAAGGCAGAGTATTGAGGATTATAGAACTAAAGCAGGAAAAGGAAGGTGAGATCCTGATTAACCGTGATCTAACTGAATTACACAGCAGGCTGAAAGGTCTGAATGGCGTACTCCTACTCTATGTTTTCAATACTCCTGTCATTCTCTAATCAGAACTCCTCAAATCTTTGCTTTCCATGTCGAAATCAACAGAACAGTTGGACTTTTTTATATTTGTTGGTTCTCCTCCCCTTGTTACACAATCTACTCTTGAGTCAGTGTGTTGAGGTTTCACATTGCAAGTAAGGACATGATCAAATAACAGAGGCTATTATGTCTGTGCAGTGTTAAAGGAGTTTCACTGATATTTTGTCCGAGCGTCAACCCTCAACCAATATAAATAAAATAATCTGCTCATCGTTCAATTCAATACAGCTCGTGGGATCTTGCTGTCCTAAGAAAATGGCTTCTGTATTTGCCTCCAAAACTCCAGTGGCAACACATGAAAGTACTTTGTGGACTGGAAACAAAATGCGACAGTGTGGCTGAGGTGAGACAAGAACAAAACTTGGTAACAAAAAATAAAGTTGTAAATAACCGAAAGTGTAAAGTTCTTAGTGAGCTAGTGTTAGCAGTCCAGATAAAGTTTACAAGACACCTGTTGCTTTCACAACATTCCTCCGACAGTGTTGGACAGAGCTATGTGGGAAGTCATGGACACTTCGGTGCCCCTGGTGACCACGTGTGCAGGAAACTGCGGCTACTGACAAACCACAGTAGCTGGAGCAGTGGGTGGACTCACTGTGAAGCATCTGCAATACTGAGATTATCATGGACAACATATTCAATTAAGTGGTCACACTGCTGGTAAAGACTAAACAGACAGAAAGGTTATGGGTGACCATCAGGCAGTGTACAGGAAGGCGCATAGTGGAGGAGTCCCTCTCTCACATGTACTCTCAGGGGATAGTAGCTGAAGCCAAGCCCATGGCACCAAGAGTGGCTCTGGCGTATAAGTAAGAAGAATGATAGGGCTACAGTGAAAGGGGGTTCAATAGTAAGGGGAACAGTCTGCAAAAGAGACTCCAAGATGATATGTTGCCTCCCTGGTGCCAACAAGCTGTGTATCAGGAGTTAGGACATAAAGTAAAAAGTAGAACCTCAAAAGTAATAATTTCAGGATAACTACCAATTCCATGTGCTAGCAAAAATAAAAATAACAGGATACCAAATGAATACAAAGCTGGAGAAATGGTATAGAATGGAGGGATTCAGGTTCATGGGATGGTGTTAGAGGCAAGATACTGGCATAGTTAGAGGATTGGCTGACTGGCAGAAGACAGTGAATGGGGAATAACGGGGACTTTTCATGATGGCAGCCGATGACTAGTGCAGTTCTGCCGGGTGTCAGTGTTGGAACCATGACTATTCCTGTTATATATTAACAATCTGGATGAAGAAATGGAGGGCATTGTTGGTAAGTTTGCAGAATTCACAAAGGTGGGTGGAGGGAGAGGTAGCACTGAGGAAGCAAGGAAGTCGCAGAAGAACTTGGACAGACGAAGAGAGTGGGCAAAGAAGTGGCAGTTGGAATAAAATGTGGGAAAGTGTGAGGTTATGCACTTTGATAGGAAGAATAAGTATTTTCTAAATGGGGAAAGGATTCAGAAATCTGAAGCACCAAAGGATTTGGGAATCCTAGTTCAGGATTCTCTTAAGGTTAACATGTAGTTTCAGTTTGCAGTTAGGAAAGCAAGTGCAATGTTTGCATTCATTTCGAAAGAACTAGAATACAAGAGCAGAGATGCTGAGGATGTATAAGGCTCTGGTCAGACTGCATTTGTAACATTGTGACTAGTTTTGGGCCCCGTATCTAAGGAAGGATGTGCTGGCCTTGGAGGGGGTCCAGAGAAGGATCACAAGAATGATCCCGGAAATGCAGGGCTCATCATATGAGGAGACATTGAGGACACTGGGTTTCTACTCAATGAAGTTTAGGAAGATGAGGGAGGATCTCTTTGAAACTTACAGGATACTGAGTGGTCTGGTTAAAGTGGTTGTGGAGAAGATGTTTCCACGAGTGGGAGAGACTATGATCTGAGGGCCCAGCCTCAGGGTGAAGGGACAACCTTTAGAACTGAGATAGGGAGGAATTTCTTCAGTCAGAGGGGGGTGAATCTGTAGAACTCATTGCCACAGAATGCTGTGGAAGCCAAGTCATTAAGTGTCTTTAGGCAGTTATATATAGATTCTTGATTGGTAAGATGGTCAAGGGTTACTGAGAGAAGGCGGGAGAATGGGGTTCAGAAACATATCAGACATGATCGAATGGTAGAGCAAACTCAGTGTGCTGAATATCTTAATTATGCTTCAATGTCTCGTGGTCTAAACAGTTATGATATAGATGCAATTACAGAGACATGACTGCAGGTTTACCAAGAATATCAACTGAACATTCAGGAGTATTCATTATTTAGGAATGACAGAGGGAAGAAAGGAAAGGACATGGGATTACATTGTTAGTAAAGAAGGAAATTACTTCATCAGAGGCTGCAATGAGGATGACGAAACGTCTGCGGAACAACAAACCAGCTCAGTGAGCCAACCAACCTCAACACTCACAACCCGAGCTACAGATCTACTCCAAAACCTTAAAGGAAATTACTGCATTAGTGAGGAAGTTAATTGGCTCAGAAAAATCATTACTTGGAATCTATATAGATAGGGAATAAGAAACACTAAAGGGCAGAAATTTTTGTTGGGGTTTATCTAGAGGCCCTCAAACAGTAGTGAAGATGTAAGGGAAGACATTAAACAAGAAATCAGAGATGCATGCAATTGTATTGTACAGGAGCATTTCCTGAAGTGTGTATGTCATAATTTTTTAGACCTATACATTGAAGAACCAACCAGCAAACAGGCCATTCTAGACTAGCTACTGTGCAGTGAGAAAGGATTTATGAACAATCTTGTTGTGTGGCTCGCTTGGCAGGGAGCAACCATAATATGATAGAATTCTTCATTAAGATGGAGACTGTAGTATTCAAATCCAAAGCTAGGGTCCTGAAGTTAAATAGCGGGAACCACAAAGTATGTGGCACAAATTGGCACAGGTGGACTGAAGAACCTTATGAAAGGGACTGACAGTGGATAAGCAATGGTTAGTATTTAAAGAACATGTGCATGAATTATTCATTTCTGTCAGTGCAAAAGTGAAAGAACAAAGTTGGCTCAACCATAGATTATAAAAGGAATTAGGAAGAGCGTTAGATACAAAGTGGCTACTAATATTGAAAGATGCACAAAGGCACCCAAGGTACCTTTGTACATCTACACCTCACCTCCACTCAACTAGGAAGGCAAAATGGTATATTGACCTTCATTGCAAAAGGATTTGAGTTCAGGAGTAGGGATGTCTTACCGCAGTTATACAGGGCCTGAATAAGACTGCATCTGCAGTATCGCATGCAGTTTTGATCTCCCTCACTAAGATAGGATGTACTTGCCAAAGAGACAGTGCAGCAGAGGTTTACTAGGCCGATGCTGGGATAGCAGGAGTGTCCTATGTGGAGACAGTAGTTCAACTAGGCCTATACTCATTAGAGTTTAGAAGGATAAGAGGGGATCTGATTGAAACATATAAAATTCTAACAGGGATGGACAGAATAAATGCACAGAGGATGTTTCCTCTGGTTGGGAAGTCTGGAACCAGGGGACACAGTCTCAGGATAAGGGGCAGGCCATTTAGGACGGAGATGAGGAAATATTTTGTCACTCAAAGTATAATGAACCTGTGGAATTCTGTACCACAGAAGGCTTATTATATATAAAAAAAGATTTTTTAGCTATTAAAGTCATTAATGGGTACAGAGAGAAAGCAGGAATATGGCATTGAAAAAGAGGATCAGCCATTATTATATTGAAAGGAGCAGGCTCAAAGGGTTGAATGGCCTACTCTTCCTTCTACTTTCTGTGGAAAAGTTATTCTCAAATATGCATTCTATATACAAGGTCTAGTATTAGTGGATAGGGAGGGTTCATTGTTACTTAGAGCAATATGAAGCGTTTTCCAATTCATTTACATGATCTGGGTGTCACTGATGAGGCTAATGTTTATTGCCCATCCCTAAATAGCTGAGAAGGCAGTGGTGCCTTGATCGAATACTGCCCATGTGGGTACACCAGAGTGCTCTTAGGGAGGGTGTTTAACCCAGTAATAATGAAGGAGTGTGATAGATTTCCAAGTCAGGATAAGCTGACAGAAAGGAACAGGGAGACAGTGGTGTTTCCATGCATCAGATGACCTCATTCTCTTAGGTGATAAAGATTATGAGTTTAGAAGGTGTTGTTGAGTAGGCTGCGATGAGTCATTACAGTGCATCTTGTAGATGCCTGCCTCTGTCTTTGGAGGAAAGTAAGTCAATGTATAACATGCTGGATGGGATGCTAATCATGCAGGCTGCTTTGTCCTGGACGAAGTCAAGCTGCCACAGTGTTGTTGGAGATGTACACTCCAGGCAAGTGGGAACGCTGCCTACTTGTGCCTTGTAGATGGTGGACAGGCTTTGGGGAGTCAAGCGATCAGTTACTTATTGAAGAGGTCATGCCTAACAATTTGTTAGAATTTTTTGAAAACGTAATCAAGTGTGTGGATGAGGGGAGCTCAGTTGATGTAGTTTATATGGATTTTAGCAAAGCTTTTCACAAGGTCCCACATGGGAAACTGATTGAGGAGGTTAAAGTACATGGAATTCAGGAAACTTGGCGAGATGGATCAGAAACTGGCTTTGTAATAGGACACAAAGGGTAGTGGTAGAAGGCTGTTTGAGTGACTGGAGGCCGGTGTCCAGCGACGTATCACAGGGATCAGTTTTGGAACCCTTATTGTTTGCTATATATATAAATGATAGAGATGAAAATGTGCGGGGAATGTTAAGCAAATTTGCAGATGATTGGTAGAGTGGTTAATAGCGAAGAAGATGGTTGTAGGTTCCAGGAAGATATAACTGGGTTGGACAGATGGGCAGAGCAGTGGCAGATGGTATTTAAGCCCAATAAGTGTTAGCACCTTGGAAGAAGAGAAAAGATGAGGGAGTATTCAATGAATGGCAGGACACTGGATACTGGGTAGCTTAGAGAAACAGAGGGATCTTGGGTAATTATTCACAGATCCCAGAAGTCAGTAGAGCACATGAATAGGATAGTTAAGAAAGCATATGGGATACAGTCATAGCATAGAATATAAGAGCAAAGAGGTAATATTGGAGTTGTACAGAGCACTGGTCAGGCTACAGCTGAAGAACTGTGTGCAGTTCTGGTCACCTCACTACAGGAAGGATGTGATAGCTTGAGGGGTATAGAGGATGTTTACCAGGATGTGCTTGGGATGGAGAAATTGAGCTATGAATAGAGACTGGATAGGCTTGGATTGTTTTCTTTAGAGTAGAGGGGACTGAGGGGGTCATGACTGAGGTGTATAAGATTATGAGGTGTATGGACAGGGTGAATAGTGAGCAGCTGTTCTCCTTGGTTGAAGGGTCAATCGCGAGAGGGCATAGTTTTAAGGTAAGGGGCAGGAGATTCAGTGGGGATTTGGGAAAAACGTTTTTCACTGGGCAGGTGAACTTTTTCGCTCAGTGGGTGATGGGAATCTGAAATGCACTGCCTGGGAACCTTCAAAAAATATTTGGATGAATCCTTCAAATACCATAATATTCAAGGACATAAATAGTGCAGGATAAGTGCAGGAAATTGGGATTAGCACGCCTTTAGTGGTAGTTATTGTCGACTCAATGGGCCGAAGGGCCTTTTTCTGTAGTGTATGAATCTATAATTTTGAGGTTATTGCTGAGCAAGTGCTGTTTCATGGAACTATCAATTCTGTTTCTATCACTTTGCTGACGATGAAAACTGATAGGGCGGTAACTGACCAGGTTGGCTTTCTTCTGCTTTGTGTGAACAGGCAGATGTGGACAATTTCCGACATTCTAAGGTAGATGTCAGCGTTGAAACCGGAATGCAACGGGGTGGGGGCTAATTCTGCAATCTAAATTAATTCTGTAGCACAGGTAACATAAACACGGCATGTCAGGCAGCAGCTCTGCGGCGTGTTTACCTGCAGTATATCCATACCTAGACACTAAATGGTTCAGTGACACCGATTTTCCGAATGAATTTAGACCCTATTCCTCTGTTCCAATGCAAACACCTTCCGGGTTGCTTACCTTTTCCAACAGTTTTAATTTCAACCTGGTCATCTGGTCCACGAAAGACGGATCTGCAGTTTCCATTTCTCATTCAGGGGCAAAGAATCGTCGATGCAAGAGTGGGTAGGAGATGAGGGCTCCAGGTTGGGAGGTAGGATTCCAAGCAAGATCTTACTACAGGTGAAAGATCAGCAGAGCACTCAGTCCGCTGGCGGGCAAACATTCGCGGCAAGTAACGGCTTTTCGTTCTCTTGGCTATTCCTGGCCCGTCGCTTTTTCCCCTGGTTGCTAACCTGCTTGTCCTGTAAACAAGGCGGTTGCTGCAGGTAAACATTCATTTGTATTGTGGCCCCGCCTCACTACAACTGCTCACGTTATACAAACTGGAGGCTGGGGCTACCACCACAAACAAAGTTTGTCCTGCCACGAAGTACACGTCCTGTTTCTTGGGAGTACTTGGAGGTGTTGTGAGCTGAAAATACTACAGGTCAAATATTTCTACCTCTCAAATTGCAGTTCCACTCCAGCTCCCGCCAACCCCAACGTTAAACATGGTCTTTGCATGCATTTTAAGTGGTGTCCCTTATGGGCTATTCTCAATTGCTTTTAAATGGGAATTTCAATCCTTTCACGTATAAATATATGAATTAGGAGCAGGAGGTAAGCCATTTGGTGTCTTGAGCCAGCTCTTCCATTCAATAAGATCATGATTTTGTGGCCTCAACTCCACATTCTGGCCTATACCACTTTTCCAAGTTGACTTCCCAATTCAAATTCATCTTTTGGTTGAAAGCACGATTGTATGCCACTGGCTCTTTCCTTTCTGTGCTTTGACCAGTTCTTAATTCAGTTGACTTTCTAGCCACTGTTCCTGTCTTTTCTCATTGGCCTCTCCCAAGGTCAAGTCATTAAGAGAGTCATTGTTGCACAGAAGGAAGCCTTTTAGTCCATTGAATGTGATGCTTCACCAGAATTAACTCTAGCCCACTCCCCAGTGAGTTCTCATTCAATACCAGGATATTTATTCTAAATGTCTTGGAACAATGGCAAACATTGAGGATAACATGTGCACAATGAGGTAACCAGAACTACACTCAGTTCACAAGTTGGAGCTTAACCAATCATTTAAGTGATTCTATCATAGCTACTTTGCTCTTATATTGTATAACTTGGCTAATATCAGAAAGTGTTCCATCTGCCTTAACCCCCTTATCAACATGATCTGCTTTCTTCAGGGATCTGTGAATATTCACTCTAAAGTTCCTCAGTTCCTCTACATGTCTCAACCAATATGTCTTTCTTTGCTTTATTTCACCTCCCCACACTCAACACCACACATTCTCATGAGCTGAATTCCATTTGTCACTTCTTTACCCATCTGACCAGTCTTTGACTATCCTCCTCAGTATCAACTACATGGCCAACTTTTGCGTTGTCTTAGAACTTCTTGATCATGCCCTGATATTTACATTGAAATCATGAATACATGCCACAAAAAGCAAAGGGTCGGGTATTGAGCCCTGCATAACCCCACTGGAAACAGCATTCCAGTCACAAAAATACCATTCAACAATTAACCTTTGTGGCATGCCACTAAGCCAATTTTGTATCCTCAGTTCCTCTTCAAGTCTCAACTCATGTGTACGTCTTTGCTTTGTCTCACCTCCCCACACATCCAACTTGCTACGTCACCATGGGTTTTTTTTAAACTGGTTTGCCAAGTGGTTCCTGAAAAGAAAAGGCTTGCTAAAATCCATGCTGGCCCTATCAACTGCACTAGCCCTATCAATCCTCCTTGTTACTTCATCAAAAAATTCAATCAAGTTAGACAGAAACAATCTTTCCTTAATAAATCCATGCTGAATATCCTTGATTAATCTACAGTTTATCCCATATCTTGGAATTGATTCCAATAATTTGCCCACTACTGAGGTTAGAATGACTGGCTGGTAATTACATGGTCTATCCCTTGCTCCCTTTCTAAACAAAGATGCAATGTTAACAGTCCCTCAAGCCTTCAGCGCCACAGCTCCATTCAGTGAGGATTGGTAAACAATGGTCAGACCTCACCTATGTCTTCCTGGGCTTCTTTTAACGGCCTGAGGTTATCCACTTCCAAGGATGCTAATCCCATTAATATTCCCTCTCTCCCTGAATCCCTAAATTCAATACATCCAATTCTTCACTCTTGCTTCTTAACTACAATATCTATGTTGTCTTCTTTTGGGAAGACAAATGCAGAGTATTAATTTGGAACCATGCCAATATCTTCTGCCTCTACCGATAGTTTACTTTTTTGGTCCTTTATATGCCCTATTCTTTCTTTAGTTATCTTCTTACACTTAGTGTATTGATGAAACATATTTGGATTCACCTTAATTTTACTTGCCAGTATTGCTTCATATCCTTTCTTTGCCTTCTTATTTCCTTGTTGACTTCAACCCTGCACTTTCTATATTCTGTCAGCTTTCTGTGGTATTGAGTTCTCAGTGTTAGAGATAAACTTCCCTTTTCTGCCTTATCTTGTGTTGTCGGCTCCTTGATATCTAGAAGTTCCAGATTTGGTCTACCCATCCTTTTTCAATTGTGTGAACATGTTTACTTTTCACCTTTTCACCTTGAATTTCCCTTTTGAATGCTTCCCACTGCTCTGACACTGATATCTTCATGTGAGTGGTACCAGTTCACTTTTGCCAAATCATTCCTCAGATTCACAAAATTGGTCTTGACGCAATTTTAACTCTTAACTTCTCTTCTATTTTGGCTCTTTCTTTATAATTGTGGCAATGGTGTAGTGGTGGTGTCACTGGATTAGTCATCAAGTAATGCTCACCATAGTAGATGGTGGAATTTGAATGTAATAACATCTGGGAATTAATGATGATCATAAAACCACTGTCAATTGTTGTAAAAATCCATCTCGTTCACTAATGTCCTTCAGCTGCTGACCTTATCTGGTTTACATGTGACTTCAGACCCACAGCAATATTGTTAACTCTTAACTGTCCTCTAAAATTGGTTAGGCAAGCCTCTCATTTATATCAACTGCTAAAAAGGCTCCAAAAAAAGGAATGAAACCAGATAGTTCACCTGGTATCGACCTGGGCACTGGAAATAACAATGGCAAACTCAGTCCTTTCAACCTTGCAATATCCTCCATGCCAACATTTGGAGGCTTGTGCCATAAATGGGAGAGTTATTTCACCAATTAGTCAAATAACACATTGATGGAATCATCAGGAGTTATAAATGGTGTTGAACATTGTGCAATCATGAGGCTGTACAGGACACTGGTGAGGTCTCTTCTCGAGTACTGTGTTCAGTTCTGGTCACCCTATTAAAGGAAGGATATTATTAAGCTAGAGAGAGTTTAGAAGAGATTTACCAGGATGTTGCCGGATATAGAAGGTTTCAGTTATAAAGAAAGGCTGGATAGGCTGGGACTTTTTTCACTGGAGCTAGGAGGTTGAGAAGTGACCTTATAGAGGTTTTTAAAATCATGAGAGGTATAGATAGGGTTAGTGGTAGGTGTCTTTTCCCTAAGGATGGGGGATTTAAAGACTAGGTGGCATACTGTTAAGGTGCGAGGAGAGAAATTTATAAAAGATATGAGGGGCAATTTTTTTTACACAAAGCGTGGTTTACATGTGGATTGAACTCCCTGAGTAAGTGGTGGATGCATGCACAATTACAACGTTTAAAAACATTTAGATAAGTACATGAATAGGAAAGGTTTGGAGGGATATAGGCCAAGTGCAGGCATGTGGGACTAGTTTAGTTTGGGATTATGTTGGGCATGGATCAGTTGGGCCGAAGGATCTGTTTCTGTGCTGTCTGACTCAATCAATGAACATCCCACTTCTGACCTTATGATGGAGAGAAGGTCATTGATGCAGCAGCTGAAGATGGTTGGACCTAGGATACTACTTGAGATCTCCTGCAGAGATGAAATGGAGCTGAGGTGACTGACCTCCAACAACCACAACAATCTTCCTTTGTGCCAAGTAAGACTCTGAGTAGCAAACCAGGTTTTCCCCTTGATTCCCATTGACTCCAGTTTTGCAGAACTCTTTGATGCCACACATGGTCAAATGTGACCATGATATCAAGGACTGTCACTCATACCTCGACTCTGGATTTCAGCCCTTTTTCATGTTTGAACCAAGGCTGTAATGATGTCAGGAGCTAAGTAACCCCAGTAGCCTAATATGTGGTACCTTATCAAACACCTTCTCAAAATCAAAATATCATACATCTACTATTTCCCCTTTATCCATCCTGTTTATTACCTTCTCAAAGAATTCTAGTAAACTTATAAGGCATGATCCCCCCTTCATTATGCCATGTTGACTCTGTTTGATCATATAATGTATTTCTAAATGCTCTGCTATTACATCCTTTATATTTTCCCAATAACAATTGATAAGCTAAATGACCTTTTTTTAATGTCTCATTCCCTTTTTAAAGAAAGGTGTTATATTGGCAGTGTTCCAATCCTTTGAGACTTTTCCAGAATCTAAGGATTCCTGGAAGATTTTTGAAAATTCTCTCACTTTTATTTTGTCTGCCTTCAGGACTGATCCACTAACTTTCTGCCTTCCATTTTCATTTCCGATTTTGTCCCAACTGAATCTACCCCATTCCCTACCAAACTAGTTTTTACTTTCCCCAACTGCATCATTAAAACATCCCACAAGAAACTTAGTCCTGACTCTGTTCAGTGCATCCTATCCGATCCCATATCTCCCAGAGCCAGTCCCAGTGCCTCAAAAGTCCTCCTTTTTATACCAACTTTCCATTAGTCTGCCTTATCCTCCAATTCCTGGACACACTTGCATGTGGCATTAGGAGCAATTCTGAGATTACTACTTTTGAAATCTTGTTTGCTATTTTTTTTAACCGCTAGATTCTGACTGCAGGACATATCTCTCATTCAGCCTATGTCATTGGTTCCAATGTGGACCATGACTAACTGGTTGGTCACCCTCCCCTCTAAGAGTGGTCTGTAGCTGCTCAGTGATATTGAATAAAATCATAGAATCCTTACAGTGTGGAAGCAGGCCATTCAGCCTGTCAAATCCACACTGACCCTCCAAAGAGGAACCTGCATTTCCCATGGCTAATCCACCTAGTTTGCACATCCCTGGACACTATGGGCACTTTATCATGGCCAATCTACCTAGCCTGAGGGTGGAATTGAACCTGGGTCCGTGGCACTGTGAGGCAGCAGTGCTAACCATCATGCTGCCCCATCCTTGCCCCTGGCACCAAGGAGGTAACTCATCATCCTGGATTCATTTTTGCAGCTATAGAAAAGCCTATCTGCTGACCTAACTACCAAATCACCAATCACTATGGCTCTGCCAATCTTTCTTCTACCCGCTTACGCAATTGCCTTGGGCTTGTCTCTGACTGCACTCTCAGAAGTACCATACTCTTATCCACATTTGGAACTGAATGCTAATTGAAGAGTGCAATGCATTTAAGGTACTCCTTGTGCTACCTGCCTTTTTCTTTTTGAATGCCCAGTGGTCATCCATTCCTTCTGTCTCTGCATATGCTGAACCTTTGGAGTGACTACATCTAAAACCTGTTATCCTCATAGCTCTTATTAATGCACCACAGTGACACCAGCTGTTGTTCAAGTTCCAAAACCCAGAGCTCAAGCTGTTCCAACTAGAATCATAGATTCCCTACAGTGCATACAGAGGCCATTCAGCCCATTGAGTCTGCACCACCCCTCTGAAAAGTATCCCACACAGACCCACCCCTCCTAATTAATCTTGCTACTGCTAAAAAGCCTTGCCAGTAGCAATAAATCTTACATTTACTGATAAATTCCATGAATATTTAATATACATTATTTATTGTAATAATTTATCTAAATATATCACACCACACTTCGCTACATTAGGTGTACTTTGCTGTGTCTGCCTGATTCATCAGTTTGCAGGATCCTGAATTCTGCTACTATGGTAAGGATTCCATGGAGCATTAACTGATTTCTGACAGCTGTGACACTCCTTTAGATCCTTGTGTTGTTTTTCTTTCAGAGTCTGTTGCAAAAAAAGGCCTGTCAAAATGTAGGGTATTTTTGAGGTGAAACACTGTCTTTTCATGAATTCCTCCACTGCTGAAATCCTGTTTCTTTAGCAATTCCCCTCCCCACCTCAACATATAAAACCATATGAAAAGAGATCGAGCCATCAGAGCTCAAAAGTAGGTGACAAAGGTAGGGTGCAGTACAAATAGGCTGAAGAAGACAGAAGCTGATAGGCGCAAATGTATAGTTGCTGCAGCAGACTGAATGAGAGGTGCATCCAGCAGCCAAATGTTAATAACATTTGTGGATCTACACCATTATTAGCAAAGCTGAGCAGGATTGGCAGATGTGTGCCTTTTTTATGAAGACTGTGCCTGTACAATGGGAGTTGGTTGTGCACTGAGAAGAAAAGCTGAAATTCTTCATGAGGAAGATAAAGCTTTGAAGGGCTTTCTGACCAAGGTTCATAGACTATGGTAGATCGACTGTCCAGCCAATTTGTAAGATCTTAGTTTAATGTATCTGCCATTTAATGTACAATTTATAGTTTATAATGACTGCAATTTGCCTGGTAATTCATGTTTAACTCATATTGATTATATTTTTAGAGTATAGGGCAGTTAGCTATTTAGTGTTTGCTTTGTTTGATTATTGCATAGCAAAATTTTCTTTTATTTCTTCTATTTAAGCTGTGGTTCTCATGACCTAATTCTTTCAGTAAAGAACCGGAGATGTGCATTTCTCTAATGAAAATGTTGGTGGTCTTGACAGCGATAGTAATCCTGTGTTTATGCTCTGCATGAGCTTTCTCTGACTTTACTTAGTCTAACTTTGTCAACACATCCTTTTACTTCTTTCTTCATCACATATTTATGTAAGTTCCCCTTCAGTGCTCCATGCTAATTAACCTCAAGCACTCTTTATGCTAGCAGATTTTCTGAAGAAGGGTCCCGAGCCGAAACGTCAACTTTCCTGCTCCTCTGATGCTGCTTGGCCTGCTCTGCTTCTCCAGCCCCACACTGTGTTATCACATTCTAACCATGCTCTGGCTAAAGAACAGAAAGGTTTATCCTTAATTCCATATTGATTCATTAGTGACTATTTTAATTTTATAGCCCTGAGTTTTGCATTCCCCTCCTCAATAGAAATATTTCTCAATGTCTTCCCAGTTATACCCTTTTATAGAAACATATAAAATAAAAGCAGAAGTAGGCCATTCAGCCTTTTCAGCATGCGTTGCCATTCAGTATGATCATGGCAGGTCATCCAACTCAGTACCCTATTCCCACTATCTTGCCATACTCTTTGCCCCCTTTAGTCCTATGAACTACCTCTAACTCCTTCTTGAAAACATTCAATGTTTTAGCCTCAACCACTTTCTGTGACAGAGAATTCCACAAGCTGGATGAAGGATTTCTCCTTGGCTCAGTTGGAAATCATCTACCTTGTATCCTAAAATTGTGTTCTGAACTCTTCAGTCATCAGGAACATCCTTCTAGCATTTACCCTGTTTGGCCCTGTTAGAATTCTATGAGATCCCCTATTTTTTCTAAACTCCAGTGAATATTATCCTAACTGACAGCTCTTCATACATCAGACCTGACAACCCAAGAATCAGTCTGGTAAACCTTTGTTGTACATCCTCCAAAGCCAGAACATCCTTCCTCAGATTAAGAGATCAAAACTGCACAGCTGTGTTATCACCAATGCCCAGTCCAATTGCAACAAGACATTCCTGCTCCTGTACTCGAATCCTCTTGCAATGAAGGCCAACATACCATTTACCTTCTTCACAGACAGCTGCACCTGCATGCTTACTTTCTGTGACTGGTGTACAATGACACTCAGGTCTCATAGCACCTACCCTTTCCCCAAACTATCACCATTCAGATAATAATATGCTTTCCTGTTGCTATTACCAAAGTAGATAACATCACATTTCTGAACTTGTTCAAATCAACAGTGGCATCTTTGCATTCTCCTCACAATTCACCCTCCTACCCAGGTTTGTATAATTTATGCTTTTAAGTCTTTTATCAGGTCATCAGTCTTCTAGATATTATATTAAAACTTTTCTGATAGACCCATTAGTTCTGGTATCAACCTTGTAAGTCTATTTTGCAGCTGAGTCAGTGCAACTTTACCTGCAGGAAGCTTTTTATTAAGTCTGGCCTCACTTCTTAAAAATCACTTGAAGAGCAAAATAGTTTGTTCTGGAATGTATTGAGAACTATTCCAACAATTAAAATGATGGCACTGTTTGTGTTTACACATACATTTCGGGAATTGAGGATAGAAAGTAGTGAGAGATGGTATTTGAGGAAACTTTGATATTTAAATGTAAAGAATGTATTCCTGCAATAATGTTGTACAACAGCTGTTTTCAGCCTCGTCAATCACGTGCATTATCATAAGTCACAAGTGACTCAACATATAGTTAAAAAAAGTCTAGTTTTGATGACTCATTTGTTATCAAAGTAGGTACTGACTTCATGAGACTTTGAGAATGAGGCTATCAATGTGTGAAATTTTATTTCATTGTACTAATGTCTTAAGTGTCAGATATAATAACCTTTTTTGTTTAACTTCTTAGCACAGGAATATGTGCAGTTTGTATTCTGTCTCCTTTACCCCAAGGGTGGACTTGCCAATTGAACTTCTGCATTATTTCTACTTATGTAGCTAGATTGTGAACCCTAAGTTGTTGGCATATGACTCAAGAAGGAAATGTGTAGTTGGTTGTTTTAGAACAAAAAACAATATAGCACAGGAACAGGCCCTTCAGCCCTCCAAGACTGTGCCGACACATGATACCTTTCTAAACTAAAATCCTTTTGCCTCTATGTGGTTTGTGCCTTTCTATTTCCTGCCAGATAATATATCTATCAAGATACCTCTTAAATGTTGCTATTGTATTCACCTCCACAACTTCCTCTGACTGTTGATTCCAGGCAATTACCACCCTTTGTGTAAAAAACTTGCTTTTCACATCTCCTTTAAATGTATCCCCTTTTATCTTAATCCTATGTCGTCTGGTTATTGACATTTCTACCCTGAGAAAAAGACTCCAACTATTCATTCTTTCCATGCCTCTCATAATTTTGTAAACTTCTATCAGGTTGCCCCTCATCCTTTGATGTTCACGTGAAAACAAAACCATGTTTATCCAATCTCTTGTCGTAGCTAATACCCTCCAAACCAAGCAACATCCTGGTAAACTATTTCTGTGCCTTCTCCAAAGCCTCCACTTCCTTCTGTACCAGAACTGTACACAAAATTCCAAATGTAGCCTAATTAAAGTTCTATACAGCTATTGCATGACCTGCCAGTCTTTATATTCATTGCCCCAATTGATGAGGACAAGCACGCCATATGCCTTCTTAATCACCTTATCCACTGTACGCTTCGATCCCTCTGTATGTTGATGCTATGAAGAGTTCTACCATTTACTGTACACTTTCCTCCTGCATTGGATCTTTCAAAATTCATCACCTTGCATTCGTCCCAATTAAATTCCATCTAGTCTTTCTCTGCCCAAGTTGCCAGCCTATCTATATCCTGCTATATCCTCTGGCAATCCTCCTCACTATCCACAGCTCCCTCAATCTTTGTGTTATCTGCAAACTTACCAATCAAGCCACTTACATTCTCCTCCAAATCATTTATAAATAGTACAAAGAACTGGGCTCATAGCCAAGATCCCTATGGAACACCACTGGTCACAGATCTCCACTCAGAAAAAACACCCTCCTATCACAACTCTCTCTTTTCAATGAATAAAACAGTTCTATATCCATCTTACCAGCCCATTGTGGATCCCATGTGACTTCACCCCTCTATCAGCCTGCCATGAGGGAATTGTCAAAGGCCTCGCTAAAGTCCATATAGAAAACATTTACCAACCAGCCCTCATCAATCATCTTTGTCACTTCATCAAAAATCACAACCAAGTTTGTGACACATGACCTTCTCCGCACAAAGCGGTGCTGCCTTTCGCTAATAAGTACATATTTTTCCAAATGTGAGTAAATCCTATCCCTAAGAATCATCTCCAATAATTTCCCTATTACTGACATAAGGCTCACTGGCCTGTAGTTTCTCAGATTATTCCTGTTGCCCTCCTTAAACAAAAGAACAGCACTGGATATTGTCCAGTCCTGTGGGATCTATCCTGTGACTAAACAGGACACAAAAATTTTGTACAATGCCCCAAAAATTTCCTTACCTGCTCCCCGCAGCATTCTGGGATAGATCCCATCAGGTCCTGGGTACTTGTCTCTCAATGCTTTTCAAAACACCCAAACCTTTTTTATACTGACGTGTCCTAAGATATCAACATACCCCTCTCTAGACTCACCATCTACCATGTCCTACTCCTTGGTGACTACCAATGCAAAATATTCATTCAGGACTCACCACTTCCTCGGGTTCCATTCATAAATTCCCTCCTTTGTCCTTGAGCGGTCTTACCCTTTCCCTGTCCAAGGTACCCTCTTGCTCTTTATATATGTATAGAATGCCTTGAGATTTTCCTTAATCCGGTTTGCCAAACACATTTCATGGTCTGTTTTAACCCTTCTAATTCCTTGTTTGAGTTCTTTCCTTCTATCTTTGTTTTCTACGAGGGCTTTGTCTGGTTACCATGACATTGCATGTGAGTCCCAAAAGACAGCTTTATTTTGGATTGCAATGAGGTATTTAAGTGTTGCTGTTGCTGAAATAGGTCTTCAACAACTGATCAGGCAAGAATGCTAGTAAATATGTCAAGTTCCAACTTAGACATAGGACATCTTTTCTTTCTTCTCCACCATCATCTCAGGAGTTATTTTTATCAATCAGCAAGTTTAATGATGTGGAATGCACTGCTTGAAAGAGTATTGGAAATAGAATCAAGAGTAACATTGAAACGGGAATCATAACAAATATTTGAAAAGGGAGAGTTTGTGTAATAAATTGAGGCTTGTGTGAGGTAGTTATTCAGAATGAGAATGACATTTTCGTACAGCAAAAACCTATATACAGTAAGGATTCTTCTGCACTGCAGCCATCACACAGTTGTGACTGATCACACTCACTCTCACTTTACTGTCAACCAGAGACATATTGGAAGGATTTGTTGATTGATAATCAATGTGTTTGGCCATGGTGTGACACAACCTCCATAGCCATCAATTCCTGGAGTGGGCCCAGAGGTAAGGATGCTACCCACAGCACAACAAGACTTTCTAGGTAGGAGATAATTGAACAGCTGTTTCAAAATGTCAGCACAGGTATGATAGACTAAATGGCCTGTTTCTGTCGGTGTAATTCCATAATCTCCCTGTATTATTTCTGTTACCTTCTACAAATGTTGCCCAGTGCAACAATGTGCTAAGATCTCCATTTGGTTCCAATTGGGTAATGATGGCTAGACTCTGCTTGGTAACTACCTGTGGGCAATTGGTGTGAGCTTGAGTCTTACTTCGCTCAGGCAGAGTACATTGATTTGGTAGGAGACAGAGGGTGGTGGTGGAGGGGTATTTTTCAGACTGGAGGCCTGTGACCAGAATTTGTCATTTATATAAATGATTTGGATTTGTATATGGGAGGAATGGTTACTAAGTTTGCAGATGACACCAAAATTGGTGGTGTAGTGGACGGTGAAGAAGGTTATCTCAGTGTACAATGGGACCTTGATCAGATGGGCTGAGGAGTGACAGATGGAGTTTAATTTAGATAAATTTGAGGTGTTACATTTTGGAAAGGCAAATCAAGTCAGGACTTATACACTTAATAGTAGCGTCCTGGGGAGAGTTGCCAAACAAAAAGACTTTGAGATGCAGATTCACAGTTCCTGGAAGGTGGAGTCACAGGTACTCGCAGTAGTGAAGAAGGCATTTGGTACACTTGCCTTTATTGATCATTGCATTGAGTATAGGAGCTGGGATGTCATTTTGCAGTGGTGTAGAATATTGGTTAGGCCACTTGTGGAATACTGCATTCACTTCTGGTCTCCCTTCTATAGGAAAGATGTTGTTAAACTTGAAAGGGTTCAGAAAAGATTTACAAGGATGTTGCTGAGTTTGGAGGGTTTGAGCAATAGAGAGAGGCTGAATAGGCTGGGGCTATTTTCCCTGGCACATTGGAGGTTGAGTGGTGACCTTATAGAGGTTTATAAGATCATTAGGGGCATAGATAGAGTGAATTGCCAAAATCCTATTGCCAGGGTAGGGGAATCCAAAACTAGAGGGCATAGGTTTAAGGTGAGATGAGAAATATTTAAAAAGGATCTAAGGGGCAACGTTTTCATGCAGAAAGTGGCAGGTGTATGGAATGAGCTGCCAGGGGAAGTGGTGGAGGCTGGTACAATATTTAAAAGGCATCTGGATGGGTACATGAATAAGATGGCTTAGGAGGGATATGCACATAATGCTGGCAAGTGGGACTAGATTAATTCAGGATATCTGATCAGCATGGACGAGTTGGAGTGAAGGGTCTGTTTCTGTGCTGTACAGCTCTATTTACCTTAAATGATTCCTTAAAGAGATGTGGGGAATGTGCAGACGAATCCTTTTTACACTGCACATGGTACTTATCTGAAATTTGTTGCCTGTGGGTAGTGGGTCCAATGACAGTCCATGACTTTAAGAGGAGATCAATAGAAATAAACTTTCTAGGCTACAGGGATTGAGTGTGGTACAGAGTCTGATTGCAGAGACCAGTGTGGTCTCAATAGGCTGAATGTCCTCCTTTGGTCCTTTGATGACTAGGTGGGGAGAAGTATTTTTCTTTCCTCCTTTTAGTGTTCTTCAAGACCACATCCAAATGTAATTTTGTTTTTATGTGTGCCTGCTCTGGACGTTTTTGACTTCACAGCCATGTCTGACCCTGTCCTCAGTTGAGTTCTGCACCCAGGTTCATCTGGCAGTGATTAAGAGACCAGGAACCTGACTGGCTGAGATCTCTTGGACTAGGGAAAGTAACAGTGTTGTGTGGTGGGCCCAGTGAGTGTTGTGATACTCATCTGTTCCATAAGGTGTAGTGGCTGTCCTGGCTTAATAGAAAGTAACAATAACATGGGAAATGATTGCTCCTGTTCTGAACTGGTCTTGTACATCTGAAGATGAAACTCCAGACTGCCAGGCCTTTCCGAATTTTACTGTTTATTTCCATCGTGCTTACAACCTTCCCCAATACCTTGCCAGGTATCAGCGCTCCGCCACTTGCCCGGCCCAGTCCTAACAGCAATCATTTATTGGCTTAGCCCGTAAATGTCACATCACAAGATCGCAGCTGGGCGTGATTATACCGTGAAGAGTTTTTTTAAAGGTGAGCTGTGCCGGGCAAGAATTCACTCGTCTCGTAGTTGGCTGTGTATGAATTAGTGATCCGAGTTTCTGGCCTCAGTAAAAACCGAAAGAACTGCGGATGCTGTAAATCAGAAACAAAAATAGAAGTTGCTGGAGAGGCTCAGCAGGTTTGGCAGCATCTGTGCAGAGAAATCAGAGTTAACGTTCCGGGTCTGGTGACGCTTTCTCGGAACTCAGTAGCTCGGATTCCGGGAGATCGAACCTCTGGGTGGGAATCACTGCACGAAGTAAGGCTAGTCCCTCATCTACGTTGGTAAATAATTGTTTTGAGTTTAACTTCTCCTCGTGTAGAACCAGTTATCTAGATAGAGGGAAAGTGAAACTGGGCAATTGTTAAGTTGGGAATTTTCGAAGAACTTATGTCTGTATTTAAAAACAAAAGCGACATCCACTCGATTTGAAGAGAGAAAGAAAACGCACACCCCTCCCCATCTGCTGGTTAAATCTGAAGCAGAAGAAAGGCTGCGTGCAGAGTTCCGCTGCTGCTCACTGAGAGCTCAGTTTTCGGCGTTCGCGCTGATCCAGGAAGAAAACGAACTTCTTCCTTCCCGGGGGGACATTCCATGGTGAGTCTCAGTGATACTGAGCTATAGCAGCGCTTTCCTAGCGCCCTCAGCCGTTTTTACGGGCGATGATAGCGCTGCAAGTCATTAACTTCTTACACGTAACCCAGATATTCCAATAGCCAGAGAGTCATTTCTGCAGCGCAGTCTGGAGTTGCGAGTAAGAGACCATGCAGAAGTCCCATCACAGCTGACTCCGTGAGAATTGCCCGGGAAGTTGAAGTTTCCGTCGGCAATTTTCCAGCGTCTGGAGCGTTCAGTCGGAGATTTCGGAAAGATCATGGTCATTAAACTTATTCGAGAACAGTCAGAAGTTTCTAAAACAGCTCTAACTCCTGATTAATGATTAAACTGAAGGAAAAACAGAAAATCCGGAGAAACTCAGCAGCTCTGACAGCATCTGAGAAAACTAGAGTTAAGTTTCCAGTCTAATTTGACTAATGAATTTGACCTTGTTGCAATCTCTAGTTTTGAGTTTTGAATTTGATTCACTGTTGTCACATGTACCGAGATACAGTGAAAGGTGTTGTTTTGCGTGTTCTACGGGCAGATTGTACCATAAAGTGCATTAGGGTAGCAAAATAGTGTGACAATTACAGTGTTACAGCCGCAGAGAGAGAGAGATCAATATTAACATTTGAGAGGTCCATTCAAAAGTTTGATAACGACAGGGGTGAAACTGTTGTTGAATCTGTTGGTATGTGTATTCAAACTTTTATGTCTTCTGCCTGACAGAAGATGGTGGAAGGGAGTTTAACCAGATTGGGAGGGGTCTTTAATTATTTTGGTTGCTTTCCTGAGGCAGCAGGAAGTATGAATGGAATCAATGGATGGAAGGCTGGTTTGTGTGATGCATTGGGCTGTGTTCACGACTTTGTAGTTTCTTTGCAGTCTTGGGAAGAGCAGTTGCCTTGCCATACCATACTGTGATGCATCCAGATAGGATGCTTTCTATGATGCATCTATAAAAATTGGTAAAGAGTCCTTGTGGACATGCCAAATTTCCTTAGCTTCCTGAGAAGGTAACGACTTTGCTGCACTTTCTTGACTGTCACATCGACATGGATGGATCAGGACAGATTGTTGGTGATCGTCACTTGCAAGAACTGGACGCTGTTGACCATCTCCACCTCAGCACCATTGATACAGTCAGGGGTGTGCCCTCCGCTCCGCTTGCTGAAGTCAATGATCAGCTCCTTCATTTTGCTGACATTGATGGAGCAATTGTTTCTTTACACCATGCTGCTAAGCACTCGATCTCTTTCAGTCTCCTGGGTACTCGTGTTCTGACCCTTACTGTCACACTCTGGTTATCTTTACTTGTATCTTTACTCTTCACCATTGCCTTTCCGTGCTCTTTAACTTACCACATCTCCCCTATCTGCTTTAAAACCCTTTCTACAGCCCTATTTATATGACTCAGCACAACAGTATGCCCAGGACAGTTCAGGTGAAGCCCCACCCAACAGGACAGCTCCCTCTTTTCCCCATACCTGGTTTCAGTGGCCCTGACTTGAACTTTCTCCCACACCAATCTTTGAGCCACACATCATTCAATTCTTTGATCGTATTTACTCTCTGATCGAATACAGGCTGTATTGTTCTTTGTTCTATGAAACAGTCTGAAGCATTTCATTGTTAATCTGAATCAATCTGAAAATAAAAACAGAAGCTGCTGGAGAAACTCAGCAGATATGGCAGCATCAATGGAGAGAGGAACAGTGTTAATGTTTCAAGTTGGGTTTGACTTCTTCAGAACTGAAAGGAGTGGGAAAATGAATTTTTTTGAATGCCATTGAGAGAGGGGGAAGAGGAGTGGGCGTAACAGCTGGTCAGGGTGCCCAAAAGTCAAAGGTAGTGCTCATGGTGCTAAAGGAAAGTCATAGATGTAAAATGGGTATAAATGTTAGGTGTTAATAGGAGCAAATGGGTGCACTCTGCAGAGGCCAAAAAAAAGACAAAGTAGACAGAGTTGGGGTGAGGGCATGCAACAACAATGGAGAGCAGGAGTCACGCTCTGAAGTTGTGAAACTCAGTATTGAATCCAAGAGGCTGTAAAGTGCTTTGGTGTAAAATACCTAAATGAAACAGTGTTATTCCTTGAGCTTGTGTTGAACATTGTTAGAACACAATAGCAGATCCAGGGCAGAACTATTAACTTGAGAGTTGTGAACACAGCCCAGTCACAGAATTATAGAATCCCTACAGTGTGGAAACAGGCCCTTCAACCCAACCAGTCCACACCGACCCTCCATATGACATCCCACCCAGACTCATCCCCCTATCCTTTCCCTGTAACCCTGCATATGCCATGGCTAATATACCTAATCTATGCATCCCTGAACACAATAGGCAATGATAGGAGGAGGTGGGTCTGGTTGGGATGCTCTTTGGAGGGTTGGTGTGGACTTAATGGGCTGAACGGCCTGCTTCCCCACTTTAGAGATTCTATGATCTTTGGCTTAGATGCCCAGTGCCTAAACCCCTAGAAATTCATGCTCTGATTCTGATTCCTTTGTTAATCAGTTTAATGTAGCTAGAAAGGCCAATTGACAAATAGCAAAGATTTACAAATAAAATGATGAAAGAACCAGGTTTTAGATGAGGGAAGAATGGTGCCCGGCAAACATGAAGCCATGTTTTACTTTTATTCCTTCCCCAGAATCCTTTACACTATCTAATGAAGAAGACTAGGCCTTGCTTCATTGTTAATTTGAATTTATAATGGAAGGAGATGATTTTAATTCCTGGTTGTCAACAAAAGTGGGCAGTATCTGTATTACCTCTGTCCATTTGAACAGGATTTTTTTTGTTGTCCCTGCTTGTTTGACACGGTAGATTGGTTGCAAATTCCTTTGCTGTCTTGGGGATGTGAATCATCTGTTGACCTGTTAAACAGGTATGCATGAAATCTCACTTCGAGGCACAAATTCTATAATGGGCTTTGCACCTGTGATTCCAAATATGAGCCAAATTTACATTTGCCAAGTGGCTCAGTCTTCATCAGGGATTAGTCAATGTGTGAGGCTAACTGGTACTTTCCCCATTGCCCTCTTCTCTTTAATATGAATATGAAATTCCGTCATCTCTTGCATGTAATGCTTAGACAATCCCTCTACTTCTTCGTCAAGCTGCAACACAACCAGTATCAAGATACTGACCACGCTGAAATGACATTGTATCCCCTCTGTTTCGACTTTCTATTTTTCATGTTTAACCAGGTCTTTCATCCATTTGCCCAAGTTCCTGTATCTCTACCCTTACTGCACTGCTCCCCCACCCCTGCCACAAACCCTCAACAAAACAGGACCCGAATGTTCTTGCCTATCTATGTCTAAATAGTCACTTGTGGTAAAATAACTTCTAACTTGGTGACACTTGTGGTGGGACCCTAACCGGTAATGAGACAAAAGAGAACGTTAGAGTCATGGAGTCATACAGCACAGAAACAGACCCTTTGGTCCAACTCGTCAATATCAACCAAGTTTCCCAAGTTCCTATTAATGTACTTACCCAAATATCTTTTAAATGTTGTAACTACAACTGTATTTACCACTTCCTCAGGCAGTTCATTCCACATATAAATCATCCTCTGTGTGAAAAAGTTGCTGTTCAGGTCCCTTTTAAATCTTTCCCCTCTCACCTTAAAAATATGCCCCCTAGTTTTGAACTCACCTAGCCTAAGGAAAAGACCTTTGCTATTCACCTTATCTATGCCCTTCATGATTTACAAATCTTTATAACCTCCTAAACTCCAGTGAAAAAACATCCCAGCCTATCCTTAGAACTCAAACCCTCCAGTCCCAGCAACATCCTGGTAAATCCTTTTTTGAACCCTCTCCAATTTAATAATGTCCTTCCTATAGCAGGGCAACTGTACACAGAACTGTATACAGTATTCCCAAAGTGGCCTCACTATGTCCTGTACAATCTCAACATGATATCCCAAATCCTATACTCAATGGTCTGAGCAATGAAGGGAAGTGTGTGACACAGCTTTCAAAAAACTATGTACACAAACCCCTAGGTCTGTCTATTCAATAACACTACCAAGGCCCTACCCTTAATTGTACAAGTCCTGCCCTTGTTTGTTTTATCAAATGCAATACCTTGCATTTATCCAATTAAACTCGATCTGCCACTCCATAGCCCATTGGCCCAATTGATCAAGATGCCTTTGTAATCTTAGATAAACATCTTCACCGTTGACAATACCACCAATTTTGGTGTAATCGCAAGCTTACTAACAATTCCTTCTAAATTCTTGTTGAAATTGTTTATATAAATGACAGACAAAAATGGACCCAGCTCCCTGTAGAACACAGCTTGTCACAGGCCTCCAGTCCAAAACTCAATCCTTCAGCACCACCCTCTGTCTCCTACCGTCAAGCCAATTTTGTATCCAATTGGCAAGCTCTTCCTGAATTCCAAGTGATCTACATGATTAGTTTACTATGCGGAACCTTGTCAAAGGCTTTACTAAGGTCTGTATAAACAACGTCTACCACTCTGCCTTTATCCATCTTCTTGGTCACCTCTTCAAAAAACGCAATCAAATTTGAGAGTCATTATTTCCCATGCACAAAGCCATGCTGAATATTCCTAATCAGTCCTTGCCTTATCCAAATGCATTTGGATCCTGTTTCTCAGAATTCCCTCCGACAACTTACCCATCACTGATATGAGGCTTACTGGTCTGTAGTTCCCAGGTTTCTCTTTGCAGCCTTTCTTAAATAATGGCACAACATTTGCCACACTCCAGTGCTCCGGCACCTCACCCATGGCTATAGATGATACAAATATTTCTGCTAGATGTCCTGCAATTTCTACCATAATTTCCCACAATGACCTGGGATACACTTGATTTGGTGCTGGAGCTGTAACCACAATTATGTTTTTTAAGACGTCCAGCACTTCCTGTTCTGTAATGTGGACTGCTTTCAAGACAAAGGATCAGTGCTGGCTCCACCGTTGTTCATCATTTATATGAATGATTTGGATGACAGTATTGGAGACGTGCTTAGTAAGTAAGTTTACAGATGACACCAAAATTGGTGGTATAGTGAACAGTGAAGAGGTTATCTAAGAGTACAATGGGATCTTGATCAAGTGGGCCAAGGAAGGGTAGATGGAGTTTAATGTAGATCAATGCAATTTGGTAAGACAAGCCAGGACAGGACTTGCACAGTTAATGTTCGGGCCCTGGGGTGTGTTGTTTAAACAGAGACCTAAGGATACATGTACATTGTTGCTTGAAAGTGGTGTCACAAGAAGACAGAGTGGTGACAAAGGTGTTTGGCACACTCTGCTTCATTGGTCACAACACTGAGTACAGAAGTTGGGACATCATGTTACAGCTGTACAGACATTGGTAACACCACAGTTAGATTTCTGTGTACAATTGTCGTCATCCTGCTATAGGAAGGATGTTATTAAACTGGAAAGGATGCAAAAATGATTTACAAGGATGTTACCAAGATTGGAAGGTTTGAGTTATAAGGAGAGGTTGGATATGCTGGAACTATTTTCCCTGGAGTGTAGGAGGCTAAGGGATGACCTTATAGTTGTTTATAAAATCATGAGGGGCACAGATAAGTTGAATAACCAAGGTTTTCTCCCTAGGGTAGGAGAGTCCAAAACTAGATGGCATAGATTTAAGGTGAGAGGAGAAAGAATTAAAGGGGACCTGATGGGCATCTTTTTCATACAGAGGGTGGTGCATATGGAACAAGCTGCAAGAGCAAGTGACAGAGCTGTGTTGTTGTGCAATTACAACATTTAAAAGACATTTGGATGGTACACTGATAAGAAGGGTTTAGAGAGATATGGGCCAAATGCAGGCAAATGCCATTTCAGTTTAGAAAACTTGGTCAGTGGACAAGTTAGACCGAAGGATCCTTTTTCCATGCTGTATGACTCCATAACTCTGAGATAATGCAGGGAAATGCTTTGGAGCTGAACCCTGACAAGAAACACTATCTTCAGTGAAGGGGTGGGAAGAAAAGCTGGAAACAAAACATTGCCACTGAAAATGTGAAATATTGCCATGTAACATGAAGTTAAACCATATTCCGAACTGCTAATCAGAACTGAAACTTGGTTCTGGTTGCAGAAGTGAGCAATCTAATTCCATAACCAGTGTGACTTCTGAAGTGGCCTCAGAAGGAACTGAGTAATAAGAAACCATTATGTGAACACCTAAAAAGATTCAGGGCACTGTGGATTACTTAAAAACGACCCTGCATACCAGGAACTACCACTTCATTAGAAAATCATAACATCTTCACTGAACCCAAATTTTGCTTTTCTTTTAGGAGACTGGAGGAGAAGATGCAGGTTAACTCAAGCAATTCTACTGATGTAAGTTTATATAAAGTAAGCATGGAATTGGATAAAGAGGAGTTGGGAGACTTGAAGTTTCTGTGCACTGATCACTTGCAAGCAGGCAAGGGGATAGACAATGCACAGGATCTGTTTAGAGAACTGCAGCAACAACACTTGGATATTATCCCTGAACTCCTGTATCGAATCCAGCGCTTTGACTTGCTCATCCTTCTTGGAAAACGGAAAGCAGACATGAAACAACTTTTGCAACAACCTGGAAATTCCAAGATCTCAAATTACAGGTTTGCTTTTGATTCTCACGAATCAAATTATTGAATAAAAACTGAAAAAAACTGCGGAAGCTGTAAATCAGAAACAAAAACTAAGTTGTTGGAAAAGTTCAGCAGGTCTGGCAGCATCTGCAGCAACTCTGAGGCAGCGTCACCGGACGTGAAATGTTAACTTTGATTTCTCTTCACAGATGCTGCCAGACCTGCTGAACTTTTCCCAACAACTTGTTTTTGAATCAAATTATTGATTTTTGTTTTCCAAAGCTTGAGCATGTAAGATGTTATTTCTTGTGTGATTTCATGATTAGTATTCACTGTCTGGAGTGCTGCTATTCTATTTGACAATGGAAAACTAATCATCCTTATTGTCTTTTACACACACTTTCCGGTAATCTTTATTTGGAAGACTGATAGATTAGCATTCGTAGAGCACACATTTATAACCTTAGGACATGACAAAGTGCTTTACAGCCAAAGAAAGACATCTGAAAAGTAGACACTGGTATGTGTAGAAATGTACAATATAGTCAAAAGGAGTGGGTAAAATTGGCTTCCTAATTTACAGGTTTAAAGGAAAGTAAAAGTCTCAGCTGTTAAGTTAACGTGACAAATTAATGCAGTAGAGAGGGGGGAATTGGACCTGGCATCTTCTAGCCCATCAGCTTATTTTCACATTCACTTTACCAATTTTTTTGGGCTACTTGTGCATTGCCTGTGGTAGTGAGATTTTGAATTAAATGTTCCCATATACATTGTTTTCAATATTACAAAATTTAGAAAACATTAAATAGATTACAGCTTTGCATCTCACTCTCATCCAATTGTTGTTTCATAGAACAGTGCAGCACAGAAGGTGGTCATTCAGCCTGGTGGGTTTGCACTGACTCATTCAAACAGCATGACAGCTATTCCCACTTCTAGTTGGGGGTCAAATGAGCATTTTTATATAGGTTTATATGACTTCTTGACTTTTGTGGTATAAATGCTTATTGTCTTCTTTATTATTCTTCAATAATTTTTAAGGCAGAGGTAGATAAGCTCTGACTCCCTAGTTAATCAAGAATCTATCAGATAGTTGGGAATGTGAGGTTGAGACCAAAATCAAATTGGCCATGATCTTACTGATTGGCAGAGCAGGTCTGAGGGGCCAAATGGCCTATTCCTGCTCCTAATTTGTATATTCATATGTGTTATGTATGTATTCTGTCCTGCCATCTCCAGAAATTTGTGCACAAAAGTCCTAGGTTTCTCTCTGCACTCTTGCAAACTCTTTAACATTGACCCATTTAGTATGTATTCTGTCTCCTTATTCTTTCAACCAAAATCTGCAATAATTTCCATCTGACATGAGTCTGCTCATTCTACCTGTCTGTTTACTACAAGAGCAAATTTAAGATATTCTGCATATTTCAAAATTCTGCCTTATTCTCCCATGTATAAGTTCATGAATATAAAATCAGCAATGGTCCTAGCACTGAACCTTGGGGAAGGCTGTTGTAAACCTCCCTCCAGTCTCCAAAAAAAAAATTCACCACAGCTTTGTTTTGCATCTTAACAGTAATTTTGTATCCATGCTATAACCACACTTATCCCATGGGGTTCAATTTTGCCATCAAATCTATTATGTGGTATTTTAATATGTTTTGAAAGTCTCAACACACTATTGGACTATGTAAGCTCTCCTCAATAATAAATGATAAGAAGAACCATAGCTGTGTTTTGTTTACCCTTTCCTGATTCCTTCCTGGAAATTGTACAATTTACCTGATTCCTAGCTAGCAAATGTGACTTGCTAAACAGCTGAACCGAGAAAATTCCTTCACCCTGAGTCATTTATAAGGATTTAATTTGTTTGTTCTTCGAGTGGAATAGATTTGTCATGCTATTTTATGACTCGTCATCAGCAAACGTATTAACTGTTCTGCCAAGAACACGTAAATTATTTGATAGTGTGTTAATGCAAGATTTTCTTGACACTGACTTCCTCAAGGACAAATGTGTTAGAACTCTTTAAGGAGGTAACAAGCAAATTAGACAAAGGAGAGCCAGTGGACATGATTCACTTGGATTTCCATAAGGTCTTTGACAAGGTGATGCAGCAGGCTGCTAAATAGGATAAGAACTTGTTAGATGCAAAGTACTGGAATGGAAAGAAGATTAGCTGACTGGCAGAAGGTAGAGAGTAGGAATAAAGGGGTCTTTTTCAGAATAGCAGCATATGACTAGTGGAGCTCCACAGTGGTCCATATTGGGACCACAATTATTCATGTTGTACATTAAACCCTTGGATGAAGAAACTGAGGGCATTGTTACTAAGTTTGCAGACCAGTGGGCCAAGAAATGGCAGATGGGGTTAAATGCAGATAAATGTGAGGTGTTGCATTTTGGTAAGACAAACCAGGGTAGGACTTTCACAGTTAATGGTAGGGTCCTGGGGAGTGTTGGAGAACAGGGAGACCTAGGAGTGCAGGTACATAGTTCCTTGAAGTGGCATTGCAGGTAGACAGGGTGGTGAAGAAGGCTTTTAGCATGCTTGCCTTCGTCAGTCAGAGCAGTGAGCATGGGAGCTGGGACGTCATGTTACAGCTATACAAGACATTGGTAAGGCCACATTTGGTATACTGTATAGAATTCTGATCGCTCTGCTATAGGAAGTATGTTTTTAAACTGGAAAGGGTGCATAAAATATTTACAAGAATATTACCAAGATTGGAAGATTTGAGTTATAAGCAGAGATTGGTTAGGCTAGGATAGAGGTTGGCCTTGACATAACTGTGCCAGGATGCTCTGACTGACAGGTGCCCCCATTGTCTTCAGTAAGGACGCTTCCTGAAAACGTTTGAGACATGGCTGCCTGCTTGCTGTCCATGCAATGTGTTTGCCATGTAAGCTCTGGCATATGGAGCAGGGGTGAGATGTCATACAGCAAACGGTACACACCCCTTGGCTGAGGGCAGCTTAGAGTCATAGTTATACAGCATGGAAACAGGCCCTTCAGCGCAACTTTTCCATGCCAACCAGGTTTCCTGAACTGAATCATCCTATTTGCCAATGTTTGGCCCATATCCCCCTCAAACATTCCTATTCACGTACCTATCCAAGCCCCATCCTGTCCTCCCTGGACTGACCTATCCCCTCCCTAACTCCCCACCTACACTCCCCTTTACTGGCTCCACCCCCGCCTCTTTGACCTGTCTGTCTCCTCTCCACCTATCTTCTCCTTTATCCATCTTCTATCCGCCTCCCCCCTCTCCCTGTTTATTTCAGAATCCCCTTCCCCTCCCCCATTTCTGAAGAAGTGTCTCGACCCAAAACATCAGCTTTCCTGCTCCTCTGATGCTGCTTGGCCTGCTGCATTCGTCCAGCTCTACACCTTATTACCTCATGTAACTATCCAAATGTCTTTTAAATGTCGTAATTGTACCCACCTCTACCACTTCCCCTGGCTGGTTGTTCCATATGCACACTACCCTCTGTGAAAAAGTTGACCCGCAGGTCCCTTTAAAATCTTTCCCCTCTTAACTTAAACCTATACCCTCAAGTTTCGGATAAAAGATAACGAAATGTGGAGCTGGAGGAACACAGCAGGCCAGGCAGCATCAGAGGGTCAGGAAATCTGTTTCGGGTCAGGACCCTTCTTCTGACCCTCTAGTTTTGGACTCCTTACCCTGGGAAAAGACCTTGGCTATTCCCACTCTTCAGGATTCCATGATAAATACAAAGAATGCTGGAGAAACTCAATAGATCTGGCAGCATCTGTGGAGAGAGAAACAGGGTTAATGTTTAGGGTCTATTGACCTTTCATCAGAACTGAAAATAGCTGGGAAAGGGTAGTATTTATGCTGATGGTGGTGTGAGGTGAAGGGGTGGGGCTGAATTAACAGAGTTCATGGAGATTTTGCCCACAGAGGGAAAGAGAGATAGAGAAAGGGATAGGAAATCAAAGAGATTGCTGATGATAATCTGAGAGATAAATGCTGGGTAGGGCCCTAGTGAGAAGAGTAAAGTGCTGATGGAGAGAGAAGTTGAGAATGTGCATGTGATGACACATGACACTGAGTGTAGATCTTAGCTTGCAGCATGTACACTGGCAGAGGAGTGGATGTGCAGAAGATGTTCCAGCCTCTAGGAGAGGTTAGGACCCAAGGGCACAGCCTCCGAATGAAGGCATAACCCTTCAGAACTGAGATGAGGAGGAATTTCTTCAGCCAGAGGGTGGTTAATCTGTGGAACTCATTGCCACACAGGGCTGTAGAGGGCAAGTCATTGAATGTATTTAAGACAGGTTCTTAATTAGTAGGGGGAATCAGGGGATATGGCATAAATGATGCATGATGATTTATTGTCACTTGTACTCTACAATGTACAACACAGTAAAATAAATTGAAAAGCTTCAATTGTCGCCACAATCCGGCACCATTTTGAGTAGTCTAAAGAGTTTTTTAAAAAAAACTGAAAGAATGAGAAAAACCTGAAAGAGTCCATCTTCATCCCACCATCTCCACCATAAGTCCTGAGTCCTGCATTGCCACCTTTCTGTCGCCTGCACCGGACCCACCAACATCAGAGTTGCCACTCTTCAGGCACCATCTTTGTCTCTGGGCCCACCCTCCCAGTGAGCCGCTGATGCCACACTTGCCTGGACCCACACTCGCCCTGCAACCAGGAACCACTGGCTCAGCTGCCACCACCACTTCGTCGATAACCAGAAGACCCTGGCTCCAGCCGACCACCACCAGAAGCTGCCACCACCCGCCACTCCAATTACCATGAGACCCTGCTCTGGACCTACTGCAACCAGGAATCCTGCCACCTCGATGACTCCTGGAGTACTCGTTCTGGGCATACTACATGGCCACAGCTTCAGCCGTCACCTTGCCAAGGCCTGGTATCCCTGCTCCGGGCCTACCACACTACGAGTCCTTGGCTCCATTGAAGCTGCCGCCTTGCCGATGCTTGGAGTCCTCACTCTGGGCACACCACAACCAGGAGTCCCTGGCTCTGCTGTCAGGCCAGGCCGTCGCCTTGTCAAGAGTCCCGCTCCACCCGCTCTCCTCAGTGATGTCATTTTCTCCGCCACTGCCAACAGGAAGAAGATTTTAAAAAAGGCAATAAGGGGTAAGGAAAAAAGGAGAAAGCAGCCGGTCTGGAGCAGGTGGGTCCAGGAGCCCAAATGCTGCCTACCTTGCTGGTACTGCCATCTTGGAACGTAATGAAGGGTGAAGGCAGGAGAATGGGGTTGAGAAACATACCAGCCATGATCGAATGGTGAAGCAGATTCAGTGAGCTGAATGGCCGAATTCTCCTCCTATATCTTATGGTCTTGTGGCTCTCATGCTGCAAATGCAACACATCACCCAAACTGCTATGTCTATCGTATTTTATTTAAGTTGTTAATTATGTATCATTTTAGTATCCCTGATACTTATACTTGGGGAATCATTATTTGCTTTTCTTTTTATTTTATTATAGTTCTTTTACATACCAGTGTCAATTTTATTTTGATTTTAAAAAAGACGAAAGTTAAACACAAACTGAAGGCCTTAAATTGACTTTAAAGAGTAAATGAACTCAGCAATTCTACTCATCAATCAGATGCTTTGTTTATCCAAATACCTCTTTCCTTTCTTCACTGAACTCCTTGAGATCCTCAACTCTGGCAATCTATTGTAAGTCACATTCGGGTGCCAATTCACTTACAACCTATGTGTGCTCCCACCACTTTGGGCCTGAGTCATCCGTTTTAGCTGGTTCTAAATATGGCTGTTTTTTTAATGGAACATTTGAAAAACAAACTTCACAAAGCTAGCAACTACAGAAGTTAAACTGTAGATTTGACTTTACTCTCAACTATCATATATAAACGTGACCTCACCCGAACAAAACTATGCTGACTGTTCTTGATTCATCCCTGCCTCTCCAAATACAGTTTAATTCTATCCCTCAGAATTGCTTCCAATAGTTTCCCCACCGCCAAGCTTTTACTGACCGGCCTGTAGTTTCCTGATTTATCCTTTGTTCCCTTCTCAAATAATGATACCACACTAGCTATCCCCAGTTCACTTGTTCCCCTCATGTGGCCAGAAAGGAATTAAAATGTTTTCAAGCCCCCCTGCTATTTCCTGTCTTGCTTCACTCAATACATTTCATTCAGCTCTAGAGATTTGTGTGCTATCAAGTTTGCTAGACCACTCGGCAACTCCTCTCTGTCTATGAAAATTTCTTTACTTGTATCATACAACTCTGCTTTTGCTTGTCATTTATATAAATGATTTAGATGAGAATATAGAAGGCATGGTTAGTAGATTTGTGGATGACACCAAAATTAATGGTATAGTGGACAGTGAAGAAGGTTATTTAAGATTACAAAGAAATCTTGATCAATTGGGTCAATGGGCTGAGGAGTCACAGATGGAATTTAATTTGGATAAATGTGAGGTATTGGTAGAACACACGAGCAGGACTTTGTGCAAGTAAAAGTAGGGCCTTGGGTAATGTTGTAGAATGGAGAGACCTGGGGGTTCAGGTAAATAGTTCTTTGAAGTTTGCATCACATGTAGACAGGGTGGTTAAGAATGCGTTTAGCACGCTTGCTTCATTGCTCAGACATTTGAGTATAGGAACAAAAATAGAAATTGCTGGAAAAGCTCAGCAGGTCTGGCAGCTTCTGTGGAGAGAAAGCAGAGTTAATGTTCTAGGTCGAATGACCCTTCATCAGAACACTAGACCCAAACGTTAATTCTGATTTCTCTCCACAGATGCTGCCAGACCTGCTGAGCTTTTCCAGCAATTTCTGGTTTTGTTTTGGATTTACAGCAATCCACAGTTCTTTCAGTTTTTCTTTGAGTATAGGAGTTGGGAAGTCATGTTGAGGTTGTATGGGATGATGGTGAGGCCTCTTCTGGAGTAATGTGTCAAGTTCTGGTCACCCTGCTATGGGAAGGATATTATCAAGCTGGAGATGGTTCAAAAAAGATTTACCAGGATGTTGCCGGGAATGGAAAAGTTGAGTTATAAGAAGAGGCTGGATAGGCTGGGACTTTTTTAACTGAAGCATTGCAGATTGAGAGGTGACCTTATAGAGCTTTTTAAAATTAAGGGTATACAAAAGGTTAATGGCAGATGGTCATTATAAGGCTACCTTTTCATTCCAGTTTTTTTTATACTGAAAGAGTAGAACCTGGCAAAGGAGATACTTTTAAGCCATCCAAACAAAGTATTCAGCTCATTGTTGTTGGTTTTGTGAGTCTTGTCTGAATGCTGTTTAGTTGGCTTCAAGAAGAACAACAGTGCTTGTTCAACAGTCCACCTATTGAATCTGTATATGATGTGTTGCTGATGCAGTCTAGGTCCAGGATGACAACTACTGAATACACTCAGATTTTTGTTGATTTGCAGTGATCTTTGTTGGCGTACACTTGCTATTGTAGTTTGTAAAGGGCTAAGCTGGTGTAGCTGATGTGGTGTTGTATCACCTCATTAATGATAGCCTTTGGCAGAGGTGGAAAAAGTTTCATCATACGATCAAAAAATTATGCTTTGAAGAAAAAGTTGATTTATGCACTTACCACAAGAAAGTGATTTCTAGTTTTCAAAGCATCGTCCTCAAATTTCCTTCAGGAATCAGCCCTAAAACTTCTTTCATTACAGAGTCCTGCTCTATAACATTTCTAAGGAGATTAATGGTGAGGAGCTTGGTAACATAAAATTTATACTGCAAGTAGCCAAGAGGAAGCTTCAGGACATGAAGGTAAGATGGATTGCACACCAGTCTGCTCTATTCATGCGTATGTAACTATTAAGTTTGAATTGTTAAATTCACTAATCCGTAAGACATAGGAACAGAAGCAGGCCATTTGGCTTATTGGGTCTGTTCTGCATTTAACTCGGATTATGGGTGATCTGATAATACTGCATTTATTTACTTTTTTCTTTTACATTTGATTCTCTTTTTCATTAAAAACCTGTCTATCTCAGCATTGAATATACTTAATAACCCAGCCTCAAAAGCCCTCTGTGGTAAAGAATTCCAGAGATTCATTATATGCTGAGAGAAGAAATCCCTCCTCATCTATCTCTTAAATGGGGCAACCCCATATTCTGACATTATGCCCTCTGGTCCTAAACTCTGCTAAAATAGGAAAAAACCTTTACCGTCTAACCTGTGAAGTCCCCTAAGAATCCTGTATTTTCCAAAACGTTTGCTCTTATTCTTCTAAACTCCAATGAACAGGCCCAACCTACTCAACCTCTCCTGATAAGACAGTCCCTCTGGACCTGGTGAACCTTCTCTAGGCTACCTGCAACGCCAGTATATCTTTCCTTAGATAAGGGAACCAAAACTTAAAGTTTTACAAAAGAATTCCAGTGGTGGTTTGACTAGCACCTTGTATAGTTTTCACTCCATTTCCAGAAAAGGTGGGTTATTTGCTAAAATTATGAAATGGTGAGACTGACTTGGTAAAGGCAATATGTAACTGACCGATATCTACCTAAAGGACTCGTGTTCAATGGCCAGACCATGAAACTCCTGGCACGCGCATTGCAGTCGGCATCTTTGGGATAGCAAGAAGCTAGTGAGTGCTTCCTCGTCTAATTGCTATCCAGGGCTATAGCTGGAAAGCAATCTCGTGGAACTTGCACAGAACTTGAATAGACTCTGCTGCGGTGTCTTCATCTGGTAGAGTAGTCTGATGTTACTTATTATTAACACTTGAAGAGTGGGCAGCTGTGCAAACATGGCCTATTAAAGGTTATTCCCTTTAGAACAGCATGGGAGAAAAATGGAAAGAAACCTCACGAGCTATTGGAAACTGTTCTTATGATTTGTCTTCCTTTAGAATTTTATGGATGTCTGCATTGATCTGGAAAGAAGGGGGGAACTAGGACCAGATAATCTACGTGTTCTACTAGATGTCATGACGGAAATCAAGAGAATTGATCTAAAGAGCAAACTGGAAAGAAATCAAAAAGTGACTGGTAGTACTCAAGATCTTATTCTGAAATTTGTAAACCTGGGAGCTACTTTTTATTAGTTAACATTTATTTTTAATGACAGATTCTTGACTTGTGATTTCAGACTTATTAATGTGATTGCCTAGTAGAGACAACTCTTCAGCCTGAAGCCACAGTTCTCTCTCGTAAATGATTTTCATCCATTCTAAGAATGTTTGAACTCACCAAAAAGAGTTAACTGTATATCCTTCAGTTGTCAGTCTACACTGCCAAAACCGTGTGCCTTGTATCTTCAGTGAATCCTACAAACGTAGAAACAGGATTAGGCCATTCTGGTTCTCGAGCCCGTTCTGCTATTCAATGAGATCATAGCTGATTTGAGGCCTCACTCTATATACATGCCTTTGGCCAATATCCCTTACTAGGCTTACTTAATACAAACTTATCTGTCTCAGATTTAAAACTAACAACTGGTCTAGCATCTACTTCATTTGTGGAAGAGAGTTCCAAACATCTAGGACCTTTTTTGTGTAGAAGTGCTTCCTAACATCTCTCCTGAACTATCCAGCCCTAATACTTCCCTAGTTCTGAAACCCCAACAAGTGGAAATAGTTTATCTTTATCAACTCTGTTTCTTCCTGTTCATATCTTGAAGACTTTTGAACCTTCCTTTTCTGTCCTAATACTGCAGTCACTAGTCTTCCTAAGGAAAAATCTGACTTTATTCATAAACTCTTACCTTACTTAAGACAACGTCAAATTTGACATCTGTCATATGTCACCTTTGGATGTCATATAATTTCCTGCTGCTGAGCACAACAATTAAATCACTTCAGTTTTACCTCTGCCACGTGGATAGGTTAAAGACAATTCTGTTGTTTCCTTCATACTATATGGTCTGTTCATGCCACTGAACTCTAAGCAATGACTTCCATTCTTTAGATCTTAGGTCTCTGTTATTAATCCTTCTTCACTCTTTTTAAACTTTATTGCTTTCACTATCTGCTGTCACCTCAAAAACTCTAATTCTTAGTGGCAAAATATGCTTCCTAAAAGGTTCCTTTCCTTTCTTTCTGCCTTAGCTTCTTTCCCTTTATCAACTATTAACTGTCTATAAAGCATGTGGCCAATCAGGGAGTTGAATACAGCTCCAATATCTAGGGAAGGTTTTCTACAAACCTCACCTTCCTTGTTTTCGGATGACTTTTCAACCTTTGTCTTTTAAAAACGAAATAAAACTATGACTTTGGCCTCGCATTTCATTAAATCGAGATTCATCACAACATTTTATCTAACTTTTACCTGGACCTCAATGGGCTCACTTCCTGAATTCTGTATAAAAATATGTATTTATCTTCTAAAGGTTGGAATCCCTGAGATTTGGGTCCATTTGCTTGTGGTTTTCTACTAGCGGCTGCATCAACGTTTGACACGACACTCTGACACCACACATTTAATTTTCTAATCTACAATTTGCAGAGACCCCGCCCCCTCCCCGACTGGCTGACAGTACTTGATGAGGATCACCCAAGTGACCTCTGAAGCCTGATTTTTTTTTATTTCTCCCAATTCCGACCTCAATACACATCCCTCTCCAAGTGGTTGCAACTCTCTTCCAATGGTACTATGAAGTAGCACGACACTGCAGCAGGCAACTCCCAGTCATTCTGAGAAACTTGGGAATAATAGCTGGTCCAGTAAAGTAAAAACTGCCCCCCACCACATAGTTTGTAGTAGTTTATTGTGATGTCCACCGTGTAGACATCTTTTATTTTTTTTTTTAAAATAATGAAACTAAACCACTAATGAATCTCTTACCTTTTCTTTACTTTTAAGTTATATGTCCACAACAAGAAAGCAAGAGCCAAGCAAAAGAGCCTAACCAAGGGATGTTCTCTGAAGTCAGCTGTCAAGCTCAGACTGATGCCAAACCAATTTATTCAACAGGAACTGAGAGTCAGCAAGAACCTCAGCAAGCGGTATCCACTGTAGGAACACAAAATTATTGTATCTGTCAGCTAGGAGTGCACATAGGAAGTCTTTCTATGGCATTGTCTTTTCAATCATTAACATTCTAAAGAAGTCTGCTATCATGTTTTCTCTGACACAGTGGGCTGCAGAAATCCTAACCACAAAATGTGATGGGCTGAAGGTTCACAAATAGACTCCAGGGCCTAGTTTGACTTGCAGGGATTTCCACAGTTGCATCAATCTGCAGGTGACCATGTAGTCTCTTGGGTTTGGAGCTGTCCGTGCAATCATTCTGAGAATTCAAAACTTGACTGGGGGTCTTCCATCTTCTTGGTTGGATTTAAAATAAAAAGCAATGCTATCTTGCAAAGCTTAAAGCAGTCCTGCAAATGTAGACTGCTGCTTTACCCGTACTCCGTCAACCGTCAGTTCATGTGTAGTTAGAGCATGTGACAGCCCAGTACCTCCCCAGTTGCATCAAGCACAACAGCAGATAACCGAGAACCTGGAAATTGAGGGCTGCTCTCTGCAAGCTAACTTCAGTTGGTTGCCATTCAAAAGTCAGTCTACTTGAAGAATTCAGTAAGGTTATTTCATGCAATGTTATGGTACCAGAGGACCACAGACTATTATAACCTTGAGCCCCCAGGTCTTGCATGAATCTCCTTCCATCATATAGAGATGAGTGGCTCACCCAACTGCACTCTCAAATTGCAGAGGATAAGTGTTACTGAACACCTTGTTTTTCTTTCCGTTTGTCTCTCTCATGCTCATGTCTAGGGCTAATTCTGCTCTTGAGCTCTACATCATTGCATGAGAACTTTCTGCCAATTCTACACTGCCACAATCTTGAAATCTAGAGTTACCACCTCTCTTGTTTAACTTAATTATTGCTTAGTAATTTGATCTCATTATTTTTCCCTCTTTTGGTTGTAACAGTTTGCACTAAAAGAAGCCATTAAAAGAAGCAGAGATAACAGATAACGTAGCAGGCCAGGCAGAAAATGAAGAAGGGTCCCGAGCCGAAACGTCAGCTTTACTGTTCCTCTGATGCTGCCTGGTCTGCTGTGTTCCTTCAGCTCTACACTTTGTTATCTCTGACTCTATCATCTGCGGTTCTTGCTATCTCATTAAAAGAAGCAATTGTCTGCTGCTTAGAAGTTACAATTGTGAAAGCAGACAACCAATAATAAATTAAAACTACAGTAGATGACCACTCAACTAAATCTAAGATGGGGTGTATATATTCTGAATTGACAAACTCCAAACGAATGCATGATATTGCCCTGCTCGAGACTATGCACTCCTGATCCTCTGGGGTGACCACTGGTCTCTCAAAATGTTTACTGGTGGATATAGATGCCACAGTGAGGCAGGCAGTCTCTGTCCAGGAACAACATATCAGGCATGTTATCCTTACAGTCAAATGGCCTGCCAACATTCATCAGCTAGGCTCTGACATAAAGAGCCTGATTTTACTTAGTCAAAACTTATTCACTAACAGAGTTAAACTCCTGGCCCAAAGGGTGAGAGGAGGAGAAACAGCCAAAAATGGATAAACAGATATATCCAATTAAATTGTTCTTTCTTGTTTCCACAGGTCGATGACCCAGCTGTAGAGGAGCCATGTCCCCAGCAAGCAGGAGGTTCAACTACAGAACTACAGAACAGTGAGTAGAAACTTTTATTTTTGCACAGCAATTTTATTTCCCTTTCTCTGATGTAGCCTGATGGTTAACAGGGGTGCAAGTCCATTGGTACCAGTTGCACCCTCCCACCCATCTGTACGTATGTCTAGAAGGCGAGCATCAGCAAGCCTTCTGTTTGTTATGCTTGAATTTGATCGTTGCCCCATTTCATACTTGCAGTTCTCATAAAGACCTGAGACAGAGTACTCGGCATATATTCTGTCTCCCCAGATGCTTCCCTAAACAATGCAACTCTTTACAAACCGCCAAATGTTGAGATCCATATTGATCAGAAATTAAACATGGAACTCTGTCAGCATCATGGTTCTGTGCCAGACCAATTAATGTATTTATCAACCACAAGATACTCAACTGATGGCCTTGACACTGAACAATACTGCCCAATACTCAGGGCATTGTTCAGTTATAATACACACCACTGAAGGCAGGCTGTTGCTGGGTACTGTTCCAGTACACCAGGCTTCCACCAATAGCTCATAAAGCTAACCATTCCTCAGTGTCCTTCCCTTGGTCAGAGATTCTGAGGTTAGTTGTAATGGCCCCTATTGAAGTGGATTAACAGCACAAGGTATCAACCAACTCGTGATATGATCTGGCTCACCATCTTAAACATTCATGCTCTCAATTATACATCCACCAGGTACGCTGCTGTAACTCACAAAAGTTACATTGACAGCATTCCCAAAATCTGCAAACTCTCCCACTTAAAAGGAAACGGGCTGCATGAGCTTCAAAGGGCAATTAGGGTGGTCAATAAATGCTGATGATGCCCACACCTTATGAAGATGAAAAGTGTTTTATGATTAATCTGCTTTTCAGATTTAAACTCCATTGCCAATTTGCACAGAGCTGTGGAAGCATTAAGTATGGAATCAACACCAGGTGAGATAAATTAGTTTGCTTCACTGTTGTGTACTGCTTTCAAGGCTTGTGTGGCAGTGGTAGTACCCATTCCTGTAGACCAGGAGGCTCATGTTCAGGTCTCACCTGCTCCAAAGGTGTGTTAAAGCATCTCTGAATAGATTGATTAGAAAATAACACTTCCCAGTCTTATCCTTTTATTTTTTCTTAGTTCAGATATCACCCGACCGTAGTCTCCTGTTGAGGGCAGAAAGCAGTATAAAGTATCCTGCCCATAATATGATCACAAGATGGCAGCAGTGGAGTAGGTAGCGTTCAGGCTCCTGAGCCCAGGGCCTATTCACTCCGTTCACTTTCTTTTCCCTTTTCAGTTATTTCTTAACTTACCTTCTTATTAAGAGCATCGGCGGCAGTGATGTGGGTCTAGCGTGGATGGTGTGGTGAGTTTTTGGATTCCTAGCAGCTGCAGCAGAGGTGAGTTTGAGCCCAGTCTGAGACACGGTAGAATTGGCAGCTGCATTGGTGGGGTCGAGTTTGACCCCGGTGTGGACCCGATGGCATTGGCGGTGGTGGCATCAGTGAGGTTGGCCCAGAGAGGACTCGTGCTGGCATTGGTGGAGGTGACATAGCGCTGAAGAATGGCGACTCTGTTCCAGCAGCAGCTGCACAGCAAATGGCTGAGGCTGGCTGTTGCTTTGTGCTTGTGTTGGTCTCAGCATTGGGGTGGAGCTGCGCCCAGATCCAGGCTCGCACTCCGATCCAGGCCCATGTCTAAGCTTTTAAGCTAAGTTGAACATTTCTTTATTTTTTTGCCTTTACTTTTTATGCTTTGGTGTATTCTGTGTATCGAGATGGTGCTAGAGAGTGGTGACACTATACAACACGTTTCACTGTATTTGTAACAAAATACATGGGACAATAATAAATCAGATCAAATCACTCCACATGAACTCAACAGCTGGTCCTCCCTCTAATTTCCTCACCAGCTACAAGAAGCTGTCCTTAACATTGGCCATTGGGGCTGTTGATTGCAGGCAGCAGAATACAGAATTTATTCCCCTTTACATGCTGCTTTCTTTCATTTACTATGTTTCTGTTTGCAACTTTGGATGGTGCCCTTCACCCTGGTGCTATAGATAATCCACTCATCCACCTTGCAATCAAATTCTCCTCCACACCTTGTACCTGCTGGGAAAAAGTCAAGAGCTGAGGCTCTCTCACCAATATGTGCAGATCCTTCAACCTGACTGACTCGCAGTCACATCCTCCTGTTCATGATCAATGACAACTGTAAAATTCTGCCACCCTAAGGAGTGTGATCACTGCCCAGAACAAAATAGTCAGATAATTTCCCTACCCCTGCATCACACAGTCCACAGCTCGGTCTCCTACTCAGTGACTGAGCTGAAGCTCCTCAAGCTAATACACTAAAATAAAGATGTATTTGCCCTTGATCACAGGACAAACCTCATTCTGCAATCACAACACATCACTTGCCTGCCATTTTTGTAATGCATTAATTATGGTTTATTATTGTTATCTTATGTTGTACTTGCTCTGGAAATGTTTGATGGAACAATGGAAAGAGTTTTAACCTAACTCCTTGTTGTATTTGCCCTTGGAGTGCTTGATGATGAGACAATGCGGAGATCGCTTTACTTTGTATTTAAACTATGCTGTGCCTGTCCTTGGACTGTTTTGAGTGTGTTTAATGGGGACAGTGAAGATAGAGCTTTACTCTTTATCTAACCCCATGTTGCAGCTGTCCTGGGAGTGATTGATGGGGACAGTGTAGTGGCAGTTTTACTCTGTATCTAACCCTGTGCTGTTCCTGTCTTGGAAGTGTTTGATGGGGACACTGGGTGTTTCTGAAATGGAAAAGGTTCTGCTACCAAGCAGTAACATTGCTAGAATTTTGGCTTCAAGCATTTTTTAAAGGTAATATTATTTGATTAATAGCTAATTCTTTTGGTTTTAATGAAGTAATTTCAACTACTCAGCACCCAAATAACTACCAGTGAGGGAGATATTCATGGCATACTCTCCTAGGTGGACAGTCACTGTCATGCTTTTGGGATGGCCAAAGACAGTGAGAAGGCAGAAATGATCATTTAATATTTAATGTCAACGTATTAACTGCTTAAATAAATTTGCTCTGTCCATGACCAAAAATCTTTCTTCAATCTTCTGCATTCTAAACAGACTTGCAAATTAACTTAAGCTTTCTGGTAATGTGCAGAAGTGAAGGACGACACAAATTCACCAAAGATCCTCAGACAGCACCTTCCAAATCCATGCCCACTTCCATCTAGAAGGACAAGGGTAGCAGATACGGTGGCTCAGTGGTTAGCACTGCTCCTTCACAGCATCAGGAACCCGGGTTCGATGCCACCCTCAGGCGACTGTCTGTGTAGAGTTTGCACATTCTCCCCATGTCCGCGTGGGTTTCCTCTGGGTGCTCCGGTTTCCTCCCATAGTCCATAGGTGTGCAGGCTAAGTGGATTGGCCACCCTCAATTGCCCATAGCGTTCAGGAATGAGTAGATTAGGTGGATTATAGGGAGAATGGGTCTGGGTGGGATGCTCTGAGGGCTGATGTGGACTTGTTGGGCCGAAGGGCCTGTTTCCACACTGTAGGGATTCTATATTTAAAAAAAAAAGTACATTGGAACTCCACCCACCTTCAAGTTCCCCTCCAAGCTACTGACCATCCTGACTTGGAAACATATCACCATTTGTTCACTGTCACTGGGTCAAAATCCTAGAATTCCTTCCCAAATGGCATTGAGGGTCAACCCACATCAGGTGGACTGCAGCGGTTCAGGAAGGCAGCTTACCACCACCTTCTCAAGGGCAGTTAGGGATGGGCAATAAATGCTGGCCAGCCAGTGATGCCCACCTCCCACAAACGAACAAAACAAAATACAGAGCATGTTTCCAAAATGCTCTACCTTACTGATGTGTGAAACATCAAATCCTGCAGCATCATAATAATATTTTGTCTTTCTGAACCATTCAGCAGAAACCTCAACAATCTCCTCAGTGATTGCAACATCCTCCCTTCCTCAGCACATCTCAACACAGACAAGTTCACAGTCAGAGGCACGTCAGACCAACAGCGAGGTCAGTGAACAATGTGGAAGTCAATATTCTGAATGCTCTCAAAGGCACTGCTGCCTATTCTAAGATAGCACTTCTTGAGCAGCACACATTGCTCATTATCTTCTTTGACCTTGTCAGATAGATCATCCCAGTAATAGCTATAACAGAGGTGGACTGAGAGAGAAAGTGGGTGAAATTACAATCATGGGCGAGGCAGTCCTCAGCAAAATGATGGTGCTGCAGACTGAAGTCTCCAGGTTCAGATAAACTGTGACCTGGAGTCTTAAAAGAGGTTGCTATTAAGTAGATATTAAAACTATTAAGCATGCTAATTTTCCCAAATTCTCTTGATTTCAGAAAGGTTCCATTAGACTGGAAGGTAGCAAATATACCCTGTCTATTCAAGAAGGAAGGGAGGCAGAACACAAAACTATAGACCAGTTAGCATGATGCCTATTCTGGGGAAGATGTTGGAATAGATTATTAGAGGTCATAGCTGGACATTGAGAAAAAAAGGTAGGCAGGAAGAGTCAGCATGGTTTCGTCAAAGAAAATGATGTTTAATTAAATTATTAAAGTTCTCTGAAGGAATAACAAAGGGGAATCTGTAAATGTGCTGTACCTGGATTTCCAGAAGGCATTTGACAAGGTGCCACATCAAAGGTTATTGTGACAAATAAGAGCTAATTGTGTAAGGGCAACATGGATAGGAGATTGAATGTCTGGCAGAAAATAGAAAGTACACATAAACACATCTTTGTCTGATTGGCAGAAGGTGACAAGTGGAATTCTGCAAGGACCTGTGCTGAGGCCTCCACCTTTTTCCAATTTATACTATAACTTAGATGAATAGAGCAAAGGAATGGTATCTAACTTTCCTACCTACAGGATAGGTAGGAGAGAATAGAACACATAAGGAGTTTGCAGAAGGATTAGATAGATTGTTACTCTGATGCACTTGTATAACACGATCTGCCTGGAAAGCATGTAAGACAACACCTTCACTGTACCTTGGTATAAGTGACAGTAATAAATCAAACCAAATCAAATCAAAGATTAAGTGGGCAAGATTATGACTGGTGGAATATAATGTGGGTAAGTGAAGTTGGTTCACTTTGGCAAGAAGAATGAAAAAGTAGTAATTAAACAGAGAATGACTGAAGAATTCTGAGGTGCAGAGGGATTTTGGACCATGAGTCACAAAAATATTTGTATGCACGTATGGCAAATAGTCAAAAAGATTAATGGCATGCTATTCTTATTATGAGAGGAATTGAACATAAAAGTAAGGATGTTATAGTTCAATTGTACAGGACATTGGTGAGAACACACCTCAAATACTGTGTAGTTTTGGTCTTCTTGTTTAAGGAATGATGTAAATACGTTGGAGATGTTCAAAGGAAATTTACTGGATTGATGCCTGGAAAGAGTGGATTGTCTCATGAGAACTGCTTGGTCAGGCTGGGCTTGTTTCCACTGGAATTTAGAGTGAAGGTGACTTGAGGTTTATAAGATCCTGAATGGTCTTGACAAGTTGGACATGGAAAGGATATTTCCTCTTGTGGGTCAGTCCAGAGCCAGGAGACATTGATTTTTCAAACTGGGGGGGTTGCCCAATTCATAGATCACAGAATCCCTACAGTGTGAAAATAGGCCCTTCAGCCCAACAAGTCCACACTGAACCTCAGAGCATCCCACCCAGACCCATCCCATCCAATTGGGACTGAGATGAAATTTTTTAAATGTTTTTTTTTTACCTTTTTTAGAATGATCTGCCTTTAGAAGATGGTAAAGGTGGGTCATTTTTTTAAGGGCAGAGATGGATAGATTCTTGTAAGTGAAGGGTTCTTCTGGCACAATGGTAATGAGCCTACTTCTAAGCCAGGAGTCAAAGAACAAAGAAAATTACAGCACAGGAACAGGCCCTTCGGCCCTCCAAGCCTGTGCCGATCCAGATCCTCTATCTAAACCTGTCGCCTATTTTCCAAGGATCTGTATCCCTCTGCTCCCTGCCCATTCATGTATCTGTCTAGATACATCTTAAATGATGCTATTGTGCCCGTCTCTACCACCTCCGCTGGCAACGCGTTCCAGGCACCCACCACCCTCTGCGGAAAGAACTTTCCACACATATCTCCCTTAAACTTTTCCCCTCTCACCTTGAAATCGTGACCCCTAGTAATTGAGTCCCCCACTCTGGGGGGGAAAAAGCTTCTTGTTATCCACCCTGTCTATACCTCATGATTTTGTAGACCTCAATCAGGTCCCCCCTCAACCTCCGTCTTTCTGATGTAAATAATTCTAATCTACTCAACCTCTCTTCATAGCTAGTGCCCTCCATACCAGGCAACATCCTGGTGAACCTCCTCTGCACCCTCTCCAAAGCATCCACATCCTTTAGGTAATGTGGCGACCAGAACTGTACGCAGTATTCCAAATGTGGTCGAACCAAAGTCCTATACAACTGTAACATGACCTGCCAACTCTTGCACCCAATACCCCGTCTGATGAATGAAAACATACCATATGCCGCCTTGACCACTGTCGACCTGCATTGCCACCTTCAGGGTACAATGGACCTGAACACCCAGATCTCTCTGTGCATCAATTTTCCCCAGGGCTTTTCCATTTACCGCATAGTTCGCTCTTGAATTAGATCTTCCAAAATGCATCACCTGGATTGAACTCCATCTGCCATTTCTTCGCCCAACTCTCCAATCTATCTATATTCTGCTGTATTTTCCAACAGTCCCCTTCACTATCTGCTACTCCACCAATCTTAGTGTCATCTGCAAACTTGCTAATCAGACCATCTATACTTTCCTCCAGATCATTTATGTATATCACAAACAACAGTGGTCCCAACACGGATCCCTGTGGAACACCACGGGTCACAGTTCTCCATTTTGAGGAACTCCCTTCCACTACAACTGTCTCCTGTTGCCCAGCCAGTTCTCTATCCATCTAGCTAGTACACCCTGGACCCCATGCGACTTCACTTTTTCCATCAGTCTACCATGGGGAACCTTATCAAACACCTTACTGAAGTCCACGTATATGACATCTACAGCCCTTCCCTCATCTATCAACTTTGTCACTTCCTCAAAGAATTCTATCAAGTTGGTAAGACATGACCTTCCCTGCACAAAACCATGCTGTCCATCACTAATAAGCCCATTTTCTTCCAAATGTAAATAGATCCTATCCCTCAGTATCTTCTCCAGCAGCTTCCCCACCACTGATGTCAGGCTCACAGGTCTATAATTACCTGGATTATCCTTGCTACCCTCTTAAACAAGGGGACAACATTAGCAATTCTCCAGTCCTCCGGGACCTCACCCGTGCTCAAGGATGCTGCAAAGATATCTGTTAAGGCCCCAGCTATTTCCTCTCTCGCTTCCCCCAGTAACCTGGGATAGATCCCATCCGGACCTGGGGACTTGTCCACCCTAATGCCTTTTAGAATACCCAACATTTTACCCCCTCCTTATGCCGACTTGACCGAGAGTAATCAAACATCTATCCCTAACCTCAACATCCGTCATGTCCCTCTCCTCAGTGAATACCGACGCAAAGTACTCATTAAGAATCTCGCTCATTTTCTCTGACTCCACGCATAACTTCCCTCCTTTTGTCCTTGAGTGGGTCAACCCTTTGTCTAGTTACCCTCTTGCTCCTTATGTATGAATAAAAAGCTTTGGGATTTTCCTTAACCCTGTTTGCTAAAGATATTTCATGACCCTTTTAGCCCTCTTAATTCCTCATTTCAGATTGATCCTACTTTCCCGATATTCTTCCAAAGCTTCGTCTGTTTTCAGTCGCCTAGACCTTATCTACGCTTCCTTTTTCCTCTTTGCTAGTCTCTCAATTTCACCTGTCATCCATGGTTCCCTAATCTTGCCCTTTCTATCCCTCATTTTCAAAGGGACATGTCTGTCCTGCACTCTAATCAATGTCTCTTTAAAAGCCTCCCACATATCAAATGTGGATTTACCCTCAAATAGCTGCTCCCAATCCACATTCCCCAGCTCCTGCCGAATTTTGCTATAGTTAGCCTTCCCTCAGTTCAGCACTTTTCCTTTAGGACCACTCTTGTCTTTGTCCATCAGTATTCTGAAACTTACGGAATTGTGATCACTATTCCAAAAGTAATCCCCTACTGAAACTTCGACAACCTGGCCGGCTCATTCCCCAACACCAGGTCCAGTATGGCCCCTTCCCGAGTTGGACTATTTACATGCTGCTCTAGAAAACCCTCCTGGATGCTCCTTACAAATTCTGCTCCATCTAAACCCCTAACACTAAGTGAATCCCAGTCAATGTTGGGAAAATTAAAATCTCCCATCACCACCACCCTGTTGCTCCAACATCTTTCTATAATCTGTCTATATATTTGTGCCTTTATTGCACGCTCACTGTTGGGAGGCCTGTCGTACAGCCCCAACATTGTTACTGCACCCTTCCTATTTCTGAGCTCTGCCCATATTGCCTCACTGCTCGAGTCCTCCATAGTGCCCTCCTTCAGCACAGCTGTGATATCCTCTTTGACCAGTAATGCAACTCCTCCACCCCTTTTACCTCCCTCTCTATCCTGCCTGAAGCATCTATATCCTGGGATATTTATTTGCCAGTCTTGCCTTTTCCCTCAACCAAGTCTCAGTAATAGCAATAACATCATACTCTCAGGTACTAATCCAAGCCCTAAGTTCATCTGCCTTACCTACTACACTTCCTCGCATTAAAACAAATGCACTTCAGACCACCTGTCCCTTTGCGTTCATCATCTGCTCTCTGCCTACTCTTCCCCTTAGTCACATTGACTTCATATCTAGTTCCTTACAGGCTTTAGTTACTACCTCCTTGCTGTTCACTAACCTCCTCGTTTGGTTCCCATCCCCCTGCCACATTAGTTTAAACCCTCCCCAACAGCGTTAGCAAAATCAGCCCCAAGGACATTGGTTCCAGTCCTGCCCAGGTGTAGACCGTCTGATTTGTAATAGTCGCAACCTTCCCCAGAACCGGTCCCAATATCCCAAAAATCTGAACCGCTCCCTCCTGCACCATCTCTCAAGCCACTCATTTATCCAGCCTATTCTTTTATTTCTACTCTGACTAGCACGTGGCACTGGTAGCAATCCTGAGATTACTACCTCCAAGTCCTTAGTTCAAATCTCACCTGCTCCAGATGTTTGCAATAACATCTCCGAACAGAAAATATAGAGATATAGAATATATCTGGATTCTTGTTAGATGGGGAATCAAAAGTTATCTGGTGTAGATATGAATGTGGAATTCAAAATACAACCAAATCAGCCATGTTCTTAAGGAATAGTGATACAGGTTCAAGAGGTGGAATGGTCTACTTCTCCTTATTTTGTATGTTTGCATACATTCGAACAGTGGCCTATTGGTCAGTTTCAGTCTTCAGTGCTCGTACAGTTGACGTTAGTGCTCTGGGAAAAGGGGACAGAACGAGAAAATACTGAAGAATGGTTAGCATACCTGGAACTGTACTGCATCAACAGGGGAGTATAGTAAAAGAAGAAAAATGGCATAGCAAACAGCGTCATGAACAACTTCAGATTATTTATCGTTGTATAACTCCCATGAATAAAATCTCTCTGGCATTGTCTTGGTTCCAGTCTTTGTCATTTCAATTTGTCATTTCAATTCCAGAGACATTTTATTCATGGGAGCTGTACAATGATAAATAACCTGAAGTTGCTCATGATACTATCAGGGCAGTTTGTGTGCTCAGTGATTTCTGTGCCCATTACCTTGTTGTGATTCAATTTTTTTGGGCACTAGCATGAAAACATCAATTAGCCCACTTTTGTTCAAGGGATCTTGCTGTATGTAAATTAGCTGCTGCATGTCCGATATTGCAATCGTGACTACTCTTCAAATGTAATTAATTGGCTGTGACAGAGTTTGAGACACAATATCAGAATCATCAAATCATTAACTCAAAAGGAGGTCCTCTGGCTCATAACGACTCTGCTAGCTTTTTGGAAAAGCTGTACAATTAGTCCCATTTTTCTGCTTTATTCCGATAGCATTGTAAATTTCTTCCCCTCAAACACATCCAATTCTCTTTTGCAGGTCTAAAAACAGACGTTCTGAGGAAGGGTCACTGGTCTTGAAATATTAATGCTCTTTGCTGTCCACAGTTGCTGTCAGACCTTGTTTCTCCAGCGATTTCTGCTTTTGTGTGTTTTAGACCTCCAGCATCCGCAACTCTCTGTTACATTCTGTTTTGAAAATTACTGCTGAATCTCCTCATACTACCCTTTCAGGTGGTGTATGTTAAAACGTTGCTTAGTAAAATAAAAACTAATCTCTTCTATGGTTTTTCACAATTCTGTTAAATTTGTTTTATCTGTTTACTCGCCCTTCTTCCAGTGGAAGCAGTTTCTCTGTATGAGCACTACTGAAACATTTCATCATTTTGAATACCTCAATGATATCTTCCCCAAACCTTCTTTCCTCTGAAGAGAGATACAGCAGCTGCTCCATGTCTGAAATTCCACATGCCTGGTATAGTTCTAGTAAATCCCAACATGTGATGCCCTAAATTGAACACAAACTGAGGCTTAATATGTGATTAAAGATTTACCATACACATTCTTGTTTCATGCTCAATTCCTCTCCTTTACAAACCCTAAAATACATTTACTGCTGTTTCAATCTGTCCTGCCTCAACTTGTGAAAGATACAAGTTAATTTAACAGTGTCTAGGGATTAAATTGGGAATGTATTTTCCTGTGACTCAAATGTTGCCAGTGGAGTGCCAAGAATGTTGTTAAAGTAACTGGGCAGCACTTTTATACAGGGAAGTTGGACATTAAAATTCTTCAGGTTTTGTACTCAAACAATTCCTACTGTTCTTTCCCCTCTATTTTGACAGGGAGAGACAAATTTTAGCAGAGAATGCATAAGACAATATTAGATAAACGAAAGAGGGACTTTACTCTGTATCTGTCCAGTTCTGTACCTGTATTGGGAGTGTTTGTAAGGGACCACTTCACATCTAGTTTTTTTTCTCATTGTTTTGTGCACCTTGACTGCTGTTACATTCTGCACAAATTGCAGTGTTGTTTGAGCCCAATCTCAGAAAGCATGATGACAAGATTGCAGTATTTTCATTTGACGGACAAGCTGGTATTTTGCTGGTAATAGCGCTGGTTGAGTCAATTTTGTGCTATTGAGTCATTTGACATGGAATTCCTTTCTATACCAGAGAATAGACATAGTCACTCCAGCAGTCTGGATCTGTACGTGAGCCTAGTTTCAAGAATAGAAAGGTTACGTTTCAATATGCTGAATTACTCACTTCTGAAACATCATTGTTGTTATGAGACGTGCCTTTAAAAAGGATTTGTTCTGTCATGTTTCTTTTGAAAGCAAGTGTCGTAAACTTGTAACTGAGCTGTCTGCCCTGAGCCCAGCTTTGGTTTGTTTTAAAGTAGGCAAAAGAAACATGAGTGGGTAGGATCAAGCTCCCACAGAACCAGGATTTTAGTTTGACTTTCAGTAGATGTTTGAGTTTGGAAACTTCTTTATATCTCTGTCTGCTACAGCAAAGTGCTTGAATTCTCACTGAGTTTTCTCTTGATGTTCTTTCCTCCTGGATTGGAGAATTACATGTGAAACAATCTATTTTACTAAATTGGCCTTTGCTAAGATTGTGTTTGTGGGATGTTACTGTACTGGAACAGTTGCGTTAATTATTCTGTTAAGTTTTCCAATAGAGTTGTTATTCCAATTCTTTCTTTATAAATTTTAACTATAGTGTAAGAATAAAGTGTTTTACTTCAAGCCTGGTAGTTTGACTAATTGAATTGCATCCGGAACACACTGCCTTCCACTTGCCTTTACAAGTAAGAAAACGTTGGGGTCTAGACTATCTTCTTAATATATTTTGAGGGGGCATGGTCTGGTCCATATCAATATTTATAAAATTGGTCACCTTTGATGTATTTCATGTGTTAACTGTTTCAACAGTGTATCAAAGTGTACAAAATGGACAGTAAGCCACTTGGAATCTGCTTAATATTGAACAACAAATCGTTTCCTGGAACAAACTTGAAAGAAAGAAACGGGACGGATCATGATGCAGGTAAAATTCAAAAGTTCTAAATTATATGCATATGGAAGCAATTGAATTTTTTTTATTCACTGTGGGCCTTGCTGGCTAGGCAGTATTTCTTGTCTGTATCTGGTTGCCCTTGAGAAATTGACGATGAGCTGCCATCTTGAAACGCTGCAATCCATGTGCTGTAGGTTGACCCACAATGCCATTGGGGAGAGGATTCCAGGATTTTGATCCAGTGACAGTGAAGAAATGATATATTTCCAAGTCAGGATGGTGACTGGCTAGGAGGGAAACTTGCAGATGGTGATGTTCCCATGTATCTGCTGCCCTTGTCCTTCTAGATGGAAGTAGTCATGGATTTGGAAGGTGTTGTCTAAGGATCTTTTGTGAATTTCTGCAGTGCATATTGTAGACAATACACTCTGCTACTACTGATCATCGGTGGTGGAGGGTGTGGATGCTTGTGGATGTGGTGCTAATCAAGTGGACTGCTTTCTCCTGGATAGTCTCAAGCTACATGAAATTTTTTGGAGCCGCACCCATCCAGGCAATTGGTTAGTATTGTATCACACTCCTGACTAGTGCCTTGTAGATGATTGACAGGCTTTGGGGAGTCAGAAGGTGAGTTACTCGCCATTGTATTCTTAGACTCTGACCTGCTTTTATAGTCACTGTTTGTGTGGTGAGAACAACTGAATTTCTGGCCAGTGGTAACCCCCAGGATGTTGATAGTGGGGGAGTCGCAAATGGTGGTAAACATTATGCAATCATTGGCAAACTTCCCCATTCTGACCTTATAATCAAGGAAAGGTCATTGTTGAGCCAACTGAAGATGGCTGAGCCTGGGACACGACCCTGAGGATCTCCTGCAGAGATGTCCTGAAGCTGAGATGACTGACCCCCAACAACCACAACCATCTTTTTATGTACCATGTACAACACCAACCAGCAGAGACTCCAACTCTGATAGCCATTTTTTTTCTTTGATTCCAGTTTTGCTAGGGCTCCTTGATACTACACTTGCTCGAATATGGCCTTGATGTCAAGGGCTGTCATTCTCACCTCACCCTGACACAGACAAACTCACAGAATCACACCCTACAGACAATGTCTCAGACACCACTGTCACCATCCCTGGATATGTCCTGTCCCACTGGCAAGACAGATCAAGCAGAGCTGGTGGGACAGCGCTATAGAGTTAGGAGGGTATTACTCTTGGAGTCCTCAACATTGACTATGGACCCCATGAAGACTCATGGCTTCAGGTTAAACATGGGCAAGGAAATCTGCTCATTGCCATGTCCTCCCTCAGCTAGTGAATCATACTCCTTGTTGAACGACATTTGAAAGAAGCACTGAGGGTGGCAAGGGCACAAAATGTACTCTGGATCATGCACATTCTCATTCTGTCCCTCACCAGCGTTAGTTTCCATCTACTCTATTCCCCTTCAGATAGCTCTAACTTCTTGGCCATACTGCCCTGAACTTTTCCTCATAACCAAATGCTTGGAATCTAGGTAACATTCTAGTAGGTGGGAGCTGCATTCCGTCTGAGGCCAATATATCCTCCTGAAGGTGTGGTATAATTTCATGTAATTGCAGCTTGACTTTTCCTGTTTGCATTCTCAGCCTCTTGCTGTAAAGATCTGAATGTTTGATTATTTTCTACATCTATTCATGATATTTTGATGACTTGTGAACCAGAAAGTCTTTTTGCACTTCCACTTGTTTCAAGGTGGGTGACCTTAGATTTATGTTCTTTGAAATCCATTTGCTGCAGTTTTCCCCATTGACTGACTTAATTTATTAAAATGGCTTTGGAGTTGTATGTTTCCATCAACACTGCTTATAATGCTGTCTAATTTTATGTGATTATGTGGTCCTTTATTCTGTCATCTATAGTATTAAAAGGCAATAAATATATTTTTAATTTCTTTGCAGAAAGGCTAACTCAAGTGTTCGGAATGTTGGGATTTGAAATAGACAAAAAAGACAACTTAACTGTGAAATGTATGGAGGAAGTACTGCTCAAGTATCAGAAGTTTGATCATAATGATTGTTTTGTGTGTTGTATCCTCTCACACGGTGAAAAAGATGCAGTTTTGGGAACTGATGGAGACCTTCTTCATATCAAAAAGATCAGGTCCATGTTTTCAGGGTCTCAGTGTTGCTCACTGCTCGAGAAACCCAAAGTCTTCTTTATACAAGCTTGTCAAGGCCATGATTCACAAAGAGCATGCCAAGTGATGAATCATTTCCCAAGCAGCAGCTCTGAGCTTGAAACTGATGCAATGACATATTCCATCCCAGAGGATAGGGATTTCCTGATTGGAATGTCTACTGTTACTGACTGTGTTTCCTACAGGACGGATAAAGGCTCCTGGTTTATTCAAGAACTGTGTAACTGCTTGGAAGAATTATGCCCCCAGTAAGTAAATGGTTATATTTTCTTCCTTTTGCTGAAGTTATTGGCCTACAGTTTCACAGACACCAGTTGCCCTGGCACTCTAAACAAATCACCATACTGATGCGTGAGCATGATGCAGAGCTTCAGATGTTCCAATGGAACATCAGAGCAAAGCTTGATTGGCTGTAACTGCAGCATCCACAATGTCAGCTTTTGGAAAGAATGCTGAAATCAGTCATGTACTGCCAGTATGTTTTATTTGAAACGTGTTCTTTTATTATTACGGTATTGGAAGAAATGTGCAACATATTTTTCTGATTGTCCTGTTTGGGAAGATGGTGACATAGTGGTCGTCATTGCACTAGTAATCCAGAGGGCTAGGCTGGTGCTGAGGGGACATGGCAGCTAGTGAAATTTTAATTCGGGTAATAAAAATATCAGTCATGGTGACATTGACAATTATTGTTGATTGTTGTAAAGGCACATTTGATTCATTAATGCCATTTAGGGAAGGAAATCTCCCATCCTACCAGCTGTGGACGACATGCGACTTCTGACCCCATGGCAGGTTGCCTGCCCTATGAAATGGCCTATCATGTGACTCAACTCAGGAGCAATTAATTAAGGATGGGAAACAAATGCTGGCCTTGCCATTGATGCCCACATCCCCTGAAATGTTTTTTTTTTTAAAAAGCGGTGCTGTTTTGTACTTTGAATTTCTCGATATGGTCTTTTTGTCATTGAGGTCTACACCGTGGAAACAGGTCCTTCGGCCCAAACTGTCCATGCTGCCCAACTTTCACAACTAAATTAGTCCAATTTACCTGCATTTGGTCCATTTCACTCCCTACGTATCCCATCCAATGTACCTGTCTAAATGTTTCTTAAATGACGAAATTATGCTCACTTCCATCACTACCTCTGGCAGCCTGTTCCAGACACTCACGACCCTCTGAGAAAAGAATTGCCCCTTTGGGCCCTTTTGTATCTCTCCCCTCTCACCTCAAACCTATGCCCCCTAATTTTAGACTCACCTACCATAAAGAAAACCTGGTGGGCTATCTACCTTATCTATGCCTGTCATAATTTGATAGACTTATATAAGGTCACTTCTCAGTCTCCTGTGCTCCAGGGATAAAGTCCCAGCCTATCCAACCTCTCCTTTATAACTCAAACCTTCCAGTCCAGGTAGCATCCTAGTTTTCTTTTCTGCTCTCTTTCTAGTTTAATAACATACTTTCTATCGTAGGGCATCCAAAATTGCACGCAGTATTGTAAATATGGCCTCACCAAGGTCTTGTACGGCTGCAACAAGACATCCCAACTCATGCTCAATGCTCGGACCGATGAAAGCAAGCATGCTGAAAGCCTCCTTCACCATTCTGCCTATCTGTGACTCCACTTTCAAGGAGCTATGAACCTGTTTCCCCTAGATCTCTTTGTACTCTAACATTCCCCAGGGCCCTACCATTGACTTACGTTGTAAGTCCTGCCCTGGGTTTGACCCACCAAAATGCAACACCTTGCATTTATCTAATCTAAACTTCATCTGCCATTCCTCAGCTCACTGGCCTCGTTGATCAAGATCTCACTGCATTCCCAGATAACATTCTTCACTGTCCAGTATACCACTGCTCTTGGTGTCATCCACAAACTTACTAACCATACTTCCTAAATTCTCATCCAAATCATTTATATAAATGATGAATAACCGTGGACCCAGCACCAATCCCTATTGCACACTGCTACTCCACTCTGAGCCTCTACTCTGAAAGACAACCCATACCATCACCCTCTATCTTCAACCATCAAGGCAATTTTGTGTCCAATTGGTTAGTTTCCCCTGGATCCTGAATTAACTAAACTCAACAACCTACCATGCGGTACCTTGTCAATGGTCGGTCTAAAGTCCATGTAGACAACATCTACCACACTGGCCTCATCTACTTTCTTGGCCACCTCTGCAAAAAGCTCAATCAAATTTGTGAGACACGATTTCCCATGCACAAAGCTATGCTGACTATCACAAATGACTCCTTGCCTTTCCAAATGCCTGTAGATCCTGTCTCTCAAAATCTCTTCTAACAACTTACCCACCACCAATGTGAGGCTCACGGGTCTGTAGTTCCCAGGCATTTCCCTACAGCCTTTCTTAAATAATGGCACAACATTACCCACCCTTCGGTCACTTTCCCCATGGCTGTCGATGATACAAATATCTCCGCTAGGGGTCCCACAATTTCCTCCCTAGCCTTCCACAAAGTTCTGAGATACACTTCTTCAGGTCCTGGGGATTTATTTATCTGAATGCGTTTTAAGACTCCAGAACCTCCTCTTCTGTAATGTGGACTTTCTTCAAGATGTGGCGGTGCTGATGTTGGACTGGGGTGGACAAAGTCAGAAGTCACACGACACGAGGTATAGTCCAACAGGTTGATTTGAAATCACAAGCTTTCTGAGCACTGCTCCTTCATCAGGTGAAGTCAAGCAGCTCTCCGAAAGATGGTGATTTCAAATCAACCTGTTGGACTATACCTGGTGTCGTGTGACCTCTCACTGTCTTCAAGACATTACTATTTATTTCAGCAAGTTCCCTGGCATCCATGCCTTTCTTGACGATAAATACAGATGAGAAATATTCATTTAGGATCTCACCCACCTCTTGTGGCCACACACATAGACAACCTTGTTGCTCTTTAAGAGGCCCAATTCTCTCCTTAGTTACTGTTTTGTCCTTCATGTACTTGTAGAATCTCTTTGGATTCTCCCTTATCAGCCAAAGCCATCTGTGTCCCCTTTTAATCCTCCTGATGCCTCTCTTAGGTGTATTCCGACATCTCCTATACTCCTCAAGGAATTCACTTGATCCCAGTTACCTATACATGTCGTATGCCTTCTTCTTTTTCTTGACCTGTGCCTCAACAACTCTAGTCATCTAGGGTTCCCTGCTCCTGCCAACCTTCCCTCTAACAGGAACATACTGGCTCTGAACCCTCATTAACTAACTTACTTTTGAAAGCCTCCACTTAACAGATGTCCCTTTGCCTGCAAACAGCCTCCCCCAATCAACTTTTAGAAGTTCCTGTCTCACCATCAAAATTGTCCTTATTCAAATTTAGAACTTTAACTTGTGGACCAGACCTATCCTTTTCCTTGGCTACTTTAAAACTAATGAAATTATGGTCCCTGGTCCCAAAGTGTTGCCCCACTAATACTTCCATCACTTGCCCTACCTTATTTCCCAAGATGAGGTCAAGTTTTGCCCCTTCTCTAGTAGGGCCATCAACATACTGCATGAGAAATTCTTCCTGAACACTTAACAAATGTCTCTCCATCCAAGCCCTTAACACTATGGCAGTCCCAGTCGATGTTAGGAAAGCTAAGCTAAAATTCCATACTGTTATAACGCTATTATTCTTGCTGCAGTCTGTGATTTCCTTACGTATTTGCTCCTCAATCTCCTGCTGACTATTGGTGGTTGCATAATACTATGCTATCAAAGTGATCTCCCCTTTTTTTATTTCTCGGTTCTACCCATACAGACTCGGTGGATGAACCTTCAAGAATGTATTCTTTAGGTACAGCTGTGGTGTTCTCCCTGATCAAAAACACAACTCTCTTTTCGCTTTCCCCTTCTATCCTTCCTATAGCATCTGTAGCCTGAAATTTTGAGCTGCCAGCCGTGTCCCTCCCTCAGCCATGCTTCTGTAATAGCTATAATACCACAATGCCATGTACTCATCCATTCCCTGAGTTCAATTACCTTACCTGTCAAGTCTCTTGCATTGAAATAAATGCAGTTTAATCCAGACTTCTCTTGCTTCTTGCCGTGCTGTTGCCTGCCCTGTCTAGTACTAGGATTACCAACACTGCCTTTACTATTTTACTTGGTCTCATTAACTTCTGTACTGTCCTTAACCTTCTCTTTCATCTCTCTCTACTGCTTTGGATCCCTCTCCCCTCCCGGACTTGTTTAAATCCTGCTGCGTGATTCTAGCAAATCTCCCTGCCAGGATATTGGTCCTGCTCCAGTTCAGTGTAACTGTCCCTCTTGTAGATTTCACCTCTGCTCCAGAAGAGATCCCAATGATCCAAGAATCTGAGTCCCTGCCCCTTGCACCAGCTCACAAGCCATGCATTCATCTGCCAAATCCCTTATTCCTACTTGTTCTGACACATGACACTGGAAGCAGTCCAGAAATTTTACTACTCTTGAGGTTCTGCATTTTAACCTTCTGCCTAATTCCCTATAATCATTCTTCAGGGACTCATCCCTTTTCCTACATTCTAATGCTAAATTCATTCTTGAGTTGTAAGCAGTGTTGCCAAGATTGTCATTTGTTGCCTGTCTCTAGTTGTCCTGAGAAGTTGCAGTGTAAGCCATTGCCTTGAACTGCACTCAATTCAAACTAGCAATGTGTATTCCCCTATGCTCCTGAATGAGACTTGTAGTTTCTGCACAGGTTTTAACTTTATCTCTCCTCAGATGCTGCCAGACCTGCTGCATTTCTCCAGCACTTTCTGTTCTTGTTTCAGATTTCCCACACCCGCAGTTCTTTGTTTTATATAAATAAAGTGAGTGTTAATCCTCTACAGAGTGAGAATGAAGACCTAATAGTATATAATAAGAAAATAGCAGATGGCATGAACAAAAAATTTGCTTCAGTCTTCACAAGAGGCTATTAAACTTCTGGTATTAGCTGTAAATCAAGAGGCAGAAAGAGAGAAGAATAATCATGAGGGAAGAGATACGAAGCAAACTGTTATGGTATTAAGCAAAAATCGAATTGAGACAACAAGTCTCTGGGTCCAGATGGACTTCATCCTAGGATCTTAAAACAGGTGGCCAATGAGATAGTGGATATGTTGTTAATTTTCCAAATTTTCCTATATCAGGAAAGGTGCCCAACAGGACAGATACCTAATAGGTGAGATCCTTAATGAATACTTTGCATTAGTATTCACAAAGGAGAACGACATGGTGGATGGTGAGTCTTAGGAGGGGTGTATTGATATTCTAGGGCATGTCAATGTAAAAAAATAAGGTGTTGGGTATTTTGAAAAGCATGAAGGTTGACCAGTCCCCATGTCCCAATGGGATCTGTCCAGAACGCTGAGGGACGCAAGTGAAGAAATTGCTGAGATCTTGTATGAAATTTTTGTGTCCTCTTTAGTCACAGGAGAGGTCCCTGAGGACTGGAGAATAGCCAGCATTGTTCCTTTATTTAAGAAGGGCAACAGGGATGATCTAGGAAATTACAAGTTGGTGAGCCTTATGTCAGTGATAGGGAAATTACTGGGGAAGATTCTTAGGCATAGGATTCACTCATATTTGGAAAAAATATGGACTTATTAGCATGGTTTGTGTGGGGCAGGTCATGCATCACAAACTTGATTGACAAAGATGATTGAGGGCAAAGTGCCTATATGGATTTTAGCAATGCAGAAGATGTTGTCTATATGGACTTTAGTAAAGCCTTTGACAAGTTCCTTCTTGGCAGGTTGATACAAAAGATGAAGTCACTTGGGTTCTGCAGCGAGCTGTCAAGATGGATACAGAACTGGTGTGTTATAGAAGATGGAGATTAACACTAGAAGGGTGTATTTCGGACTGGAGATCTATGACAGTTGTGTTCCGCATGGTTCAATGCTGGGATCCCCATTGTTTGCAATATATATAAATATATAAATGATTTGGAGGAGAATGTGGGTGGCCTGATTCATAAGTTTGCAGATGACATAAAGATTGGGGGAGCTGCAGTTGGTGAGGATCACCAGAGAACACAGGATATAGATAGGCTAGAGACTTGGGTGGAGAAATGACAGATGGAGTTTAATCTGGACAAATGCAAGGAAGATTTGGAAGATTTAATGCAGGAGGGAAGTATACAGTAAGTTATTGCACCCTTTGTAGCATCAACGTACTGAGGGATTTAGGTTTACAGCCTGCAGTTCCCTGTAAGAGGCAACGCAAGTGATTATGATGGTCAAGAAGACAAATGGCATGCTTGCCTTCAAACAGTTGGGGCATAGAGTATAAAAGTTGTCAGTCATATTGCAGTTCTGTAGAACTTTAGTCAGGCCATTTGGAGTATTGTGTACAATTTTGATCGCCACACTCCCAGAAGGATGTGGAGGCTTTGGAGGGGGTACAGAAACAGTTTACCAGGATGTTGCTTGGTTTGGAGGGTAGTAGCTATGAGGTGTGATTGAACAAACTTGATTTGTTTTCACTTGAATATCGAAGGATGAGGAGCGGCCTGAACAAAGTTTACAAAATTATGACCGTGTGAGAATGGAGAGCTAATAATATATAAGGAAATGGCAAATGACATGAACAAATAATTTGCTTCAGTCTTCACAACAGAGGATACAAAAATAATTCCAGATATTAAGCGAAACTGGAATTGTGGGCTGACCAGTCTCCAGGCCAGATGGACTTCATCTTAGGATCTTAAAAGAGGTGGCCAGTGAGGGAGTAGATGCATTGTTAACTTTCCAACTTTTCCTGTATCACAAAAGGTTCCATCAGCCTGGAAAGTAGTAAATGTAACCCCTGTATTCAAGATGACAGCAAACATGAAACTATTGGCAGTTAGGCCTGTAAGTAACAACTGAATAGATAGAAAAGGGATGGGTGACCACCAGGCAGAGTAGAGGAAGGCACGTAGTGCAGGAGTCCTCTGTGGTCCACTCTTAACAGGTACACTGTTTTGGATTTTGCTGTGGGAGATTACTTCGCAGGGGATAGCAGCAGAAGTAAGATCTATGGAACAATGGATGGTTCTGGTGCAGAGAAGGGAGGAAGAAGAGTGGCAAGGCTATAGTGATTAGTGATTCAATAGTAAGTGACAAACATTTCTGCAGCTGCATGAGAGATTCCAGGATGGTATGTTGCCTCCCTGGTGCCATGGTCAAGAATGTCTTTGAGCAGCTGCAGGACATTCTAAAGGGTGAGGGTGACCAGCTAGTATTCATAATATATATTGATACTAACAACAAAAGGGATGAGATCCTACAAGCAGAGTATAGAGATTTAGAACATAAAATTGAAAGGTAGGACATCACAGGCAGTAATCCCAGAATTGCTACCAACACCACATGCTCATTAGAAATAGGATATACCACATGTGGCTGGAGAAAAAGTGTAGGAGGGAGAGATTCAGATCCTGGGATATTGGTACTAGTTCAGGATCTGAGCAGGACTAAAACCAATGGTCTTGGTGGGGTGTTTGCTAGTGCTTTCAGTAAGGATTTAAACCAGAATAGCAGGGGGATGGGAAACTGAGCAGAAAGACAGAGAAGGGGAAACAAGGACAGAAACAAAAAGGTTATAGAAAATGTGGAAGGCAGAAAAACCTAGTGCCATCTTGCAAAATAAAGCTGAGATGAATAACAAGGTCAAATGGATAAGGCTTTGTATCTTAATGCATGGAGCAATCACAATAGGGTAGATGAATTAGCAGCTCAAATAAATATTAACAGCTATGCTATGACTGTGATTACAGAGAAATTCTTACAAGGTGACCCAGGATATAGACTGAACAAAGTGGTATTCAGTACTTGGGATGGACAGACAAAAAGGAAAAGATGTGGGGTTACGTTGTTAGTAAAGGAGGAAATCAATGCAATAGTGAGGAAGCTGTTCCCATTACTGAAAGGGAAAAAAAAGCGAGAGGATGAAGATTTAAAGTCAGGTGCAAACGAAGCAAGAGTGACCTATGAAAAAGCTTTTTCACGCAGCAAGTGGTTAGGATATGGAATTCACTGCCTGGAAATATGGTGGAGGCAGGTTCCACTGAGGCATCCAAGATTATTTGGATAGAAATGGTGTGCTGTTATGTGGGGGAAAAGTCAGGAGATTGGCACTAGGTATTAGAACTGGTGCAGGCACAATGGACCAAATGGCTTCCTTATATGTCATAACAATTCTGTGATTGTGTGATCTAATTGAATGTTAGAACAGGCTGAAGGAGCAGAATTACCTATTCCTGGCCCTATGTTTCATTCGTTTAAAGATTGCCTTTTCTAGATCAAATATAATTTTCTCCTGTTTCCTAGTACTCAGGTAAATGTGACATTAATAGGGGAAAAGGTTCTTTCAGATTCTACTTGTTTATCAAGAGTAGTATCCTAAATGTATGTGTAGCTGATCTGAATGCAATATCCTATTGATCTGTAATGTGTCTGGGGAGGCAATGGCCTAGTGCTATTATCACTGGACTGTTAATCCAGAGACCCGGGTAACATTCTGGGGACCTGGGTTTGAATCTCGCCACGGCAGATGGTGGAATTTGAATTCAATATTGAATTGAATTCAATAAAATATCTGGAATTAAGAATCTAAAGATGACCATGAATCCATTGTCGATTGTCGGAAAAACGCATCTGGTTCACTAATGTCCTTTAGGGAAGGACACTGCCATCTGCAGACCCACAGCAATGTGGTTGACTCTCAACTGCCTGCTGGGCAATTAGGGATGGGCAATAATTGCTGCCTAGCCAGCGACACCCATATCCTGTTAATGAATAAAAAAAAAACGAGTCAGAACACATGCTCCACTTTTGAGTCTATTGACTTACTTTCATTTGAGATATCCAGTTTGTCTTGAGGTTTACTAAAGTTAGTCATTGTTGCTCTTTTTGTCCTGCCATCTCTTTCTTAACCCCCATGTTCCCACCACAGTGCATGGCAGATTAGAACTTATGACTTCAAAGCGGGTGTAGGCCATTTGGCCCTTCAAGACTGCTCCACCCAATGAGATCATAACTGAAACAAATAGAGAATGCTGGAGAAACCTAGTAGGACTGGCAGTATCTGTGGAGAGAAACAGAGCTAATGTTTCGAGTCTTTGGATCATGACTGATTACATTGTGGGCTCATCACCACTTTGCTGTCTGCCCCCGTACACCAGAACTCCTGATATTGATATGTGATTCTTCTGTCTGCTTTCTAACACTTAGAATTTTCTTTTTGCCTTCCCAGAGGACAAGACCTGCTTACAATTCTGACTGTAGTGAATCAGAAAGTAAGTGAAAAACATTCAAGCAAGAAGCAAATTCCAGAGCCAAGATTCACCCTGTCCAAGAAGTTGATCATTTTGCCCCCTTCTCAAAGGAATTTGAACAGCTGATCCAACTTCAGCCACACAGGAATGAATGTCTGTATTTGAAACCTCAGAAGAAAATTCAGTGAGCTAGTTTGACTTTAAGAATGAGTTTTGTCCGTCACTAAATGGCAGCAGTACCTGTGGTTATTTGGACCCTGAAACTTTTTACAAATGTATCAAGTGCACATATTTTTAATCAACCTGTTTAAACATTTTATTATACACCTCTGGAACAGGAAGGACTTGAACCCTCCTGGTTCAGAGGTAAGGACACCATCTTTACGCCACAAGAGTCCTCCACATAGCAAGTGTAAGCTGAGTGAACCTATCAAACTATTATTATGATGAGGAAAATTCTGGTTAAGTTTCTGTGGATGCCTTAAGAAGATTTCCATGCCAATTACCATTTTTTGAAAATAAACTGATTTTAATGTAAATAATCCAAGATTAAAAGATTTTTAAAAAAAAAAGACTGCTAGGAGGAATCTTTGCATTCACTTTATATCTTTCTCCTATGTATGTAGCAGCTCAGTCAGCGTAATAGGCTCTTTGAAGAAAGAAAGACTTACATTGACAGACCACCTCTCATTACTTCAAGATATCTTGTTGATTTTATGCCTTTGGACTAAATAGGAGAAAGTGGTCATAACGCCCAATGCTGTACAGGATGACCTGTAGATCTATTTATTAACATTCTCCATAATAGATGATCCAACTAAAAATGTCTACAACTACATTGTTTTTTCTAGGATATAGATGAGTCACACATCTGGGATACAACAAGAGTGAGTAATAAATGTGGAGCTGGAAACGCACAACAGGTCAGACAGCATCTGAGGAGCAGGGAAGTCAATGTTTCAGGCTGAAACCCCATATCAGGACTCTGCTCCCTGCTCCTCAGAGTCCTGATGAAGGGTTTTGGCCGGAAATGTTGACTTCCCTGCTCCTTGGATGCTGTCTGACCTGCTATGCTTTTCCAGTTCCACATTTATTGACTCTAACTTCCAGCATCTACAGTCCTTACTGTCTACAACAAGAGTGATTTCATCTTCTTGTCCCCATGCCTTTCACATGCCTGTGGAAAAGTGTTTAGCTAGTCCCGTTATAGTCTGAATTGGAAATCTTCCTTGGAGTCCTGACGAAGGGGTTCAGCCTGAAATGTTGACTTTTCTCCTCCTTGGAGTCCTTTATGAGGGGTTTTGGCTGGAGACGTTGACTTCCCTGCTCCTTGGATGAGGTCTGACCTACTGTGCTTTTCCAGATCCACATTTATTGACTCTAGCTTCCAGTGTCTACAACAAGAGTATTTTCATCTTCCTGTCCCCATGCCTTTCACATGCTTATGACGAAGTGTTTAGGTAGTCCTCAAGTCTGTACAGGAAATTTCCTGGGGACTGAAGCTGTCATCTCAAATTGCATTGAAGTAAACATTTTAGCTATTACTGGCAGCAAATCTGGAAATGCATGATATAGGTCAACCTGCCATTGTTGCATTAACACAAATGTTTCACTCTGAACTGTATGAGGCACCTTTGTACGATCCCAGAAAATATTCGGGGAAAGTTGTCAGTGTCAAGGTCATTGCTTGGAAAGGGAGGCCCAACTTAATCTTGCATTTGATTCATTATGAAATGCCCTAAACCTGAAGAATCTTTCCACAAAATAGGTAAATGTTAACAAAAAATGATAAAGGAAATAAAAGTTCACATAAAACTAAAAGTGGAGACTTAAAGCAAATGTCAGGAGCAAAACTCAGTTAAGGACCAGGAAAATTATGGAAAGTATAGGAAGGAATTGAAAAAGCTAAAAAGAGAGGCAAAGGGATGTTACAAGACAGGAATAGCAGGCTGCATTAAATTTAATCCTAAAACAGTTCATGAAGCTATAAAGTGTAAATTTGAGAAAAGGTTGGGTTTTAAGAACCCAAAACAACGTAACTAAATTACTACTTTGCATCTGCCTTCACGAAGGGAGCAAAAGATGTGAAGGTTACACTAAAAGGGGAGTGGGAAGATATGCACAAGATAATAATAGAGGAAATAGAGTAGCATTACTGAAGGTTGGTGAGCCACCTGCTCCAGTTGAAATGTATCCTGGGCTTCTGCATGAAGCAAAGGTAGAAACCATAGAGATGTTGGTAACACAGAATGGTGTCAGAGGGCTGCCAGTATTACACCACTATTCAAGAAAGGGAAGAGGGTAAAAGAGACAAACAAAATGGAATGTAGATGGGAACACCTAAGAAAGACTTGAAGCCCAGAAATGAGTGTTTGTAGCATGAAAAAGTTAAAAAATAGATTTACTAAGGAAGTCAGTTCGTAGGTCCTAGTCCAGGTATTGCTAGAAAAGACATTTGAAAATAAGAACCAAAATTATACATAGCAAGAACATGAACTTGGCTAGGGACTCCCAATTCTGTCCTCTCCACCTGTTCCCATGAAACTATGGTAAAATCAAATAAAATACCATGAAGTAAAGGAGCATTTGCAGAACACCAGAATTGGTTTGAAACTCATCAGTGAAAATTACTTTTCAAAAGAAGGTGCTGAAACTTAAAAGACGGTCAAATTAGCAAGATCTGATGGTTCACAACAGCACTAGGTGAAGCTGGGAATGAAATTTATTTTTATAGAATCTCCACAATGTGGCAACAGGCCCTTTGGCCCAACAAATCCACACCAACCCTCAGAGCATCCCACCCAGACCCCATCTCCCTATAGCCCACCTAATCTACACATCCCTGAACACTACAGGCAATTTAGCATAGCCAATACACCTAGCCTGCACATCTTTGGACTGTGGGAGGAAACTGGAGCACCCAGAGGAAACCCACGCAAATGCAGGGAGAATGTGCAAATTCCACACAGACAGTCACCCGAGGGTGAAATCGAACTTGGGTGCCTGGCGCTGTGAGGCAGCAGTGCTAATCACTGAGTCGCTGTGCCACCCATAGTTATGGGATTCTCTAAACTGTAATGTCACAAAAAGCTGAGAAGATATCTCTTCAAAACCAAACTGCAGTCTGTTATTTACACTTTTATCACTTCATGTGTATTGCAGCAAAATTACTCATTTTTAAAAATAAAGATTTTAACTCTTTTGCAGTTATCTAAAAGATTTGACCAACATTTTACAATACTTTGAAATAATGAAGACTGGATATGACAGATGCAATACTTGTGGTAAATAGGGATTTTTAGAAAAAATTTAATAAGGTACCAGAAAATAAGGCAGAATTAAGGAATTTATTTTTATTCATTCGTGGGATGTGAGCTTTGTTGGCAAGGCCAACATTTGTTGTCCATCATGAATTGTTCTTGAAATCGTTATGGCAAGAGCCTCCTTCTTAAACTGAAACTGTTATGGGTAGATCCTCAAGTGAGCACTCCTTTCAATTACAGCAAACCACTCCAAAAAGAGTATTATCACAAACCATTCAGGAGTAACCAAATTGCCAACGGACTTACAAAGTCCTCCACATTAACTGCAGGAGATTGGTGCAAAGGCTGGGAGAGCTATCCAACAAATTAGACAACTTTACAGTAGTATGATTTTTTTTGAGTATGACTACCAGCATTGGAAACACAATGGGAGGGGTCCCTGGAAATTCTGACTGCGACTTTCAACTCCCATGATTCTTCTGCCACCAGGCTGCAGCTTAAATGCTGCTGATTGTCACCTCTTGCTCTCCTTCATGTGAAGGATAGAAGTACTGGGGTAGGCCATTCAGTCCCTTGAGCCTGTTCTCCCATTCAATGGTAGATCTGCAAATTACCTCCATCTAATCATCATTTTCCTTAGTACTCTTGCCAAATAAAAGTCAATCAATCGTGACCTTCAAATTTTCTGTCTGTCTCATTCGATTCCTTTAAATAAATTGCTTCTGATTCCATGTATTGTACTTCCATTTTTGTTAGCAGTCCCTTGATTGGAATCTATCAACTGTATTCTGCTAGTCCATGTTAATAATATGTGCCATGCTAGCGACCTCCTCAGAATTCAGCTATAATTTAACATACGTGATTTATTTGTTACAATTCAACGTTCGTTCTTTTTCATCAATTCATTTTGGTAATCATAGAGTCATCGAGATGAACAGAGAGACCTAGGGGTTCAGGTACATAATTCTTTGAAGTTTGTATCACATATAAATAAGATGGTTAAAAAGGTGTTTAGCATGCTTGCCTTCATTGTTCAGACCTTTGAGTATTGGAGCTGAAACATTATGTTGAGATTGTATGAGCCCTCTTCTGGAATACTGTGTCCAATTCTGGTCTCAAGTTATAGAAAGGATATTATTATGCTGGAAAGACTTCAGGAGATATTTACCAGGATGGAAGGTTTGAGTTATAAGGAGAGGTTGGATAGGCTGCGACTTTTTTCACTGGAGGGTAGGAGGTAACCTAAGAGATATTTACAAAATAATGAGGGGTATAGATAAGGTGAATGGCAAGTGTTTTTTCCCTAAGGTAGGGGATATCAAAGGTAGGAGCCAAATTTTTAGGGAGAAGAGAAGATTTTAAAAAGACATGAGCAGCAATTTTTTTATACAAAGAGTGGTTCATGGGTGGAATGAACTTCCAGAGGAAGTGATGGATGCAGGTACAGTTACAATGTTTAAAGAACATTTGGATAAGTACATGAATAGGAAAGGTTTGGAGGGATATGGGCCAAGTGCAGGCAGGTGGGACTAGTTTAGTTTGGGATCATGGTCAGCATGGTCTGGTTGGACTGAACGGTCTGTTTCTGTGCTGTATGACTCTCTGACTCCATAGTTTGCCTAAGGACTTTTCAACAAAATTTCCAAATATATATTTTAAACGTTTGTAAATAGCGAAGTAACATTGGCAATTTTCCAATCTCACAGGATTGGAAATCCTGAATCAAGAGAAAACTGAAATATCCCGATGAGTGCATCAATAATTTCTTCCCATTGTATTGTTAATGTATGGGAATATGGGCATTGCCATGAGGACCACAGTTTATTACTCATCCTTAACAGTCGGTAAGAAGATACTGGTGAACCTCATTATTGATCTACTGCAGTCTATATGGTGAAAGTTCTTCCCCTGTTATGAGCTATTGGATATGGAATTTCAGGTTCTCAGCTCATGGCCATGAAGGGTTGGCAATATATTTCTAAGTTAGGGTTTTGTAACTTGCAAGGGAACTTGTATCTGTTACTTTCTGCCTCGTTCCCTTTTTAACTAAAGGTGTTATATTAGCATTTTTCCAATCCATTGGAATCTTTCCTGCATCCAGGGAGTTTTGGAATATTATAACCATTGAATCCACTTTACCTACTGCTACTTTCTTTAAGACCCTAAAATCTAGGCTATCAGGCCCTGGGGGCTTATCTGCCTTTAATCCCATTAGTTTGCTCAGTACGTTTTTCCCATGTGATTATTTGTTCCAGCTTCAGACCTTTTTATAAACTCTGCATTACCTGTCACTATTGGGATGGTACTAGTGTCCTGGACTGTGAAAACTGAAGCAAAATATTGCCAAAGATGAAAAACAAATTTACAAATGGATACAGATAGTCTAGGTGAATGGGCCATTTCTGTGTTCCACACTATTGACACCCCAGTCTTATCCTCCAAGGGACCCACATTCACTTTAGCTACTCTCTTCACTTTTATACACTTATAGAAGCTTCTGCTAACTGTTTTTATATTTTGCATTAGTTTTCTGTCATAATTTACCTTTACTCTTTTTTATGACTTTTTTAGTAACCCTTTGTTGCTCTTTAAAAGTTTCTCGATCTTCCGATCTGCCTTCGTAATCACTTTTGAAATCATTCATTGTTTTTGCTTCCACTGCACTCATAGGCCTTGTGGTCATGTTAACAAAAACAGAAATTGCTAGTGAAATTCAGGCAGTATCTGTGGGGAGAAAGCGGAGTTAGTGTTTCGAGTCTGGTGACTCTTCATCAGAACCATTGTCATATTAAGCTCCTTGGATGTTGTCACTCAGAGGAGTAGAGAGACCACTAAACAAGTACTTGTGTCTGACTTGAAGGTTGAAGGTTTTAGGACGAAAATGGTTGAGAACTAAGATCTAGTGAGATTGAGGAATTTGGAGGAAATAAAAGCTGATAAATCCTATGGATGTGATGGCTAACATCCCAGGTTTTAATACAGACGCTTTACAATATGTACAATTCTTTTAGATGTTTGGACCAGTCTTGTAACATATGTATAGATCTTGGAAAGTCTTGTAAGGTATGCATACAACTAGTAGTGGTCAGTCTTTTAAGGTATGTATACAACTAATAGTGGTATGTTTAGGTTTTGTAGGATATGTATAGATCTTTTAGGGTTGTACAGGTTTTGTAGGTGATATTTAGATCCTGTCGGGCTATGTACAGGTCTTGCAGATATACATAGAGTATGTATAGGTCTTGAAGGGTACGTATAGATCTTGTAGAGAGAGCCATGTACAAGTTTTGTAGGGGTATGTATAGGCCTTGTAGGGTATCTCTAGGTATCATGGAGCTTTGTATTGGCCTTATAAAGTATGTATGCATATTGCAGTGCTTTATAGAAGTATGTGGGAGGGAATGTACAGGTCCTTTAGGGTATATACAGGAATCATGGGGCTTTGAATAGGTCTTTTAAGGTACGTACACATATTGCAGGGCTATGTTTCAGACTGTGGAAGGGAATGTACAGATTTTGTAGAGCTATGTACAGGTCTGGTGGGGTATGTGTAGATTTTTAAAGCTATATGCCAGTCCTGTAAGTCGCAGAATATGTACAGATCTTGAAGAGTATGTGCAGATCTTGTGGGTATATGTTGGGATCATGATCAAATGGGTCAATGGGCTGAAAAATGGCAGATGGAATTCAATCTGGACAAATGCATGGTACAACAAACAAAAGTAGGGCTTAAACAGTTAATGGTAGTGCCTTGGGTAGTGTTGTAGAACAGAGGGATTTAGGGGTACAGGTACATAATTCTTTGAAGTTTGCATGACATACAGACAGGGTGGTTAAAAAGGTATTTGGCATGCTCGCCCTCATTGCTCAGTCCTTTGAGTACAGGAGTTGGGAAGTCATGTTAAGTTGTACAGGACATTGGTGAAGCCTCTTCTGGAATACTGTGTCCACTTCTGGTCACCCAGTTATAGGAAGGATATTATCAAACTGAAGAGGGTTCAGAAGAGATTTACCAGGATGTTGCTGGGCATGGAAGGTTTCAGTTATAAAGAAAGGCTGGATAGGCTGGGACTTTTTTCACTGGAACATAGGAGTTGAGAGGCGACCTGATAGAAGTTTATAAAATAATGAGAGGTATAGATAGAGTTAATGGTGGTTGTTTTTTTCCCTTGAATGGGGGATTTCAAGACTAGAGAGCACATTTTTAAGGTGAGAGGAGAGAGATTTAAAAAAGACATGAGGCAAATTTTTTACACAGAGGGTGGTTCGCATGTGGAATGAACTTCCTGAGGAAGTGTTGGATGCATGTCCAATTACAATGTTTAAAAATCATTTGGATCGATACGTGTATAGAAAAGGTTTGGAAGGATATGAGCCAGGAGCAGGCAGGTGGGATTATTTTTGTTTGGGATTATGTTCAGCATGGACTGGTTGGACCGAAGGGTCTGTTTCCATGTTGTATGACTCTATGTCATTTTGGGACATAGAGATCTTTTAGGTCTTGTAGGGGTGTGATCGATCATATAAAGTATGTGTACAAGTCTTTCAGTGCTTGCCTAGATTTTCCAAGTATGTACAAGTGCTGTAGGCTAGGTGCTGATCTTCTAGGGCTATGTACTGGTTTTGTAGCATATTAAATCTTGCAGTTACGTACAGGTCTTGAAGGGCTACGTACAGGTCCTGTAGGGTAGACACAAGATTTTGTATTAAACTAAATACTTTGGACATTTCTCACTGTTCATCCACAGTTCTACCCAGCTCTGCCCAGCTTACTGTTGCCAACAGTTATCTCATCCCTCCAAATTCCAATTACTAAAATTTAAAAGTTCTGCTTCACAAATCACCGTTCTTCCTTCCCTTAAATTATTCAATGGTTACGTTGATTGTATTCAGGAAACACTGGGAGTTTAAGGAGAGAGGCATGGTTTAAGGAAAGATTGGAGATTTAGGGACTGTCGGTGCTTAAGGAGAAAACAGGGGTTTAGAGACGGAAGGACGCTTTAAAAAGAGTCTTGGAGTTCAAGGAGGGAAGGATGGTTTCAGGAGAGACTGGGGGTGTTTGAGGAAGGTCAGTCCTTAAGGAGAAACTGGAGGTTGCTGGAGGGGAGGATAGTTTAAGCAGAGACTGGGTGTTTAAGGAGGAATATTCAGCTCATCTGAACAGCAGCACAACCACTGATGGTGATACAACAAGACAAAACAGCGAGTTGTGCCGTTGCATACAGGGATATTTTGGGTCTGCAAAAAAGGTAGAGGTTTATCAAAATTACTTGGCTTGTACTATACCGATCAGTCAGTGAAGCGAAGGAGGATCCACCTGCAGCACACCCCCAAGAAGGAGGCAAGCTACGCATGCGCGCACGCTACCGTTTCCCTGGCAACCGACCCGGTGCTAGGCCCAGGCCTCACTCCTCGCCTCCACCGGGATATGTACGAATGGATCCGCGGCAACATCACCTCTCTCCTGTCCACTACCCCGGCAGCTCCGCCTCTCAGTGTTTCTAAACGGAGCAGTGCTGTCCCCGTGAAGCGCAGCTACCAGAGGTGGGTGTCAGGAGTCGGCTGGGCCCTGCAGCTGCACGTACTTTTTCCAAGCTGGGCCCCTCACTGCTACAGCGCCTCTCATTTCTTCAGTAATGGAGATTTCGGTAATGCCCCTGGTATTCATACCTCACCCAGATCTTCCCCGTAACACAGTGTGGAGCTGGAGGAACACAGCAGGCCAGGCAACAGCAGAGGAGCAGGAAAGTTGACGTTTACGGTTGGGAAGAGTCCCAACTCTAAACGTCAGCTTTCCTGTTCCTCCAGCTCCACGTTGTGTTATCTCTGACTCCAGCATCGGCAGTTCTTACCATCTCTTCCCCGTAACCCCTGCCTCAGCTCCTGTGTTGTGCTGGAACCCTCGCTCAATTTTGTTCCCTCCTTCCATTTTTTTCTTCATTGCACAACTTTTCTGCCTAACCTCCCATCTTCATTAACTTCTGACCCACTGCCCTAACCTACACCATTTACCCCCCTCCAACCCTATGATCGCTGACATACAGATTCTTCGTCAGATAGGAGTTCGTTTTATAATATTGAGGGAAAGGTAAAGGACTGGGACAGGATGCGTTGAACTTTCAGAGGAACACCATGGGCACGATGACTTGAATCGCCTTCTGTGCTGTAACTGTTCTACGATTGTTTTCATATCCTTCAATACACTTGCTCCATATTTCGTCTCGTAAATACCTCGCTGACATCTGCACTCTCTCAGTTCTGGCCTCGCATGCATCCCCAATATTAATTGCTGCCAGTTGTGCCTAGATATGGAGCGTAGGGATGCCTTTCCTTAAGCTTAAAGCTTTCCTTTCTTTAAAATGCTTTGAAATCTATCTTATTTTGGTTGTTGACTCACTTGCTGAGCGAGTAAGTTTGTTTGCAGACGTTTCAACCCTATACTAGGTAACATCATCAGTGAGCCTCCAGTGAAGTGTCGGTGTTCTGTCCCGCTTGCTATTTATGTGTCTCGGTTTGCAGGGGTGGGTGGCACCACTTCCGGTTTTGTTTCATAGTGGTTGGTATATGGGGTCCAGTTCTACATGTTTGTTAAAGTTTGAGTGCTAGGCCTCCAGGAATTCTCGTGCGTGTCTTTTGTTGGCTTGTCCTAGGATGGCTGTGTTGTCGCAGTCGAATTGGTGTCCCTCTTCGTCCATGTATATTGAAATGAGTGATAGTTGGTCATGTCTCTTGGTGGCTAGTTTCCTTCCATTGGTTCTATTGGTTGTGGTTGTCGGATCCTTTATTCTCGTCAGTAACAACTAACAGAACCGACGTTATTTATAAGATACCACACAAAGACTGCCAAAAACTGGTTTGTTTTTGTTCAAACGTTTCGTCACCATGCTAGGTGACATCAACAGTGAGCCTCCGATGAAGTCTTCATCAGAGGCTCCACTGATGATGTCACCTAGCATGGTGACGAAACGTTTGAACAAAAACAAACAGTTCGGCGAGCAAGTCAACAACCTCACCCACAACCCGAGCTGCAGATCTTTGCCAATACTTTAAACTGCCAAAAACATTACATAGGGCAAACCGGAATGAAACTAGCCATCAAGATTCACAAATACCAACTAGTTACCAAGAGACATGACCAATTGTCGCTCATTTCAATACACGTGGACAAAAAGGGATACCAATTAAACTGGGACAATGCAGCCATTCTTGGACAAGCCAGGCACAAGAATTCCTTGAGGCCTGGCACTCAAACTGGAACGCCATTAACAAACACGTAGAGCTGGACCCCATATACTAATCACTAAGAAACAAATCTGCAAATGATGCCACCCACCCCAGCAACCTAAGACACAAAAATTGCAAGCAGGACAGAACACCGACGCTTCACTGGAGGTGCACTGGTGATTTACCTAGTGTGATGATGAAATGCCTACAAACAAACTTACCAGTTCGGCGAACAAGTCAACGGCTGCATCAACAACCCAAGCTACAAAAAACGTCTTCTCAAAAAACTTGAACTTATTTTATTGCCCATGCTTTTGGTCACCTGTCCTACTATCCGCTTAGGTAGTTTGGTTGCAGTCATGACAGTACAAAAGGAAGGCATTTTAATAATGCATGCTAGCTTTCTACAGCAATCCAATCAGTCAAATTGCTCTGCTTATTTCCTGCAGTTCTGCACCTTTATTTCCCTGCAGTCCTACAACTTTATTTCCCCTCAAGTAGCTGTCTAGTTTTGTTTTGAAATCTTTCATTGACAATCATTTGGAAGAGAGATCGAGACATTACCTCTTGCTGCCTGAAAAAAACGTCCTTTCTCACATTCCTCCTGTGCTTCTGATCAAAATATGAAATCTCTATGCCCTGGTCTTTGCCTTACCAGCTTTTCTTAGTCTACTTTCTCTACATTCTGTAAATCTCCTCTGTGTCCTCTCAAACATCCTCAAATCCTTCCCAAAGTATGGTGAGTAGAACTGGATGAAATATTCTATAACTAGAATATATAACTAGAACTTTATAAAAGTTCTGTATAACATCTCCACTTTTGTACTCAGTGCTGCTATTTATGAAGCCCAAGGTTACATGCTTTGCTGATTTGGGTGTGAATATAGGAGCTATGTTGATTAGTGGACAGTGAAGGAGGTTATCTCGGACTACTACAGGACCTTGATCAGGGGGGCAATGAGCCAAGGAGTGGCACATGAAGTTTAGTTTAGATAAATGTGAGTTGTTGCATTTTGGTAGCCAAATCAGGGCAGGACTTATACACTTCATGGTGAGGTCTTGGGGAGTGTTGCCAAACAAAGAGACCTTGGGGTGCAGGTTCATAGTTCCTTGAAAGTGCGGTCTCAGGTAGACAGGGTAGTGAAGAAGGCGTTTGGTACACTTGCCTTTATTGGTCAGTACATTGGATATAGGAGTTGGGATGTCATGTTGCAGCTGTACAGGACATTGGTTGGGCCTGTTTTTGGAATACTGCATTAAATTCTGGTCTCCCACTTATAGGAAAGATGTTGTGAAACTTGAAATGATTCAGAAAAGATTGACAAGGATGTTGCCGGAGTTGGAGGATTTGAGCGAAAGGGCGAGGCTGCATAGGCTGGGACAAAAACAGAAGTTTCGGGTTAAAGAAACATTAATTCTGTTTTCTTCACACACTGCTAGATCTGCTGAGCTGTTACAGCAACTTCTGTTTTTTTTTTCCCTGACTTACACCATCCGCAGTTCTTTCGGTTTTTGTTTTGCATAAGCTGGGGCTATTTTCCCTGGAGCATCGGAGGCTGAGGGGTGACCTTATAGAGGTTTATAAAATCATGAGAGGCATGAATGGGGTGAACAGCCAATGTCTTTTTTCCAGGTCAGAAGTCACACAACACCAATTTATAGTCCAACAGGTTTAGTTGAAAACACAAGCTTTCGGAGCCTCAGTCCTTCTTCAGGTGTTAGTGAGAGAGCTAGTATCAGACACAGAATTTAAAAGGAAAAGATCAAAGGTTCACACCACTGATGAGGATATGCTAAACAAGCCTAAGATGCTGTCAAATCTTTAATCAGTTAGAACGTTTTAATTGATTAAAATGTATATTGAAATCCCCGATTTCCTTTCAAGTCATGGCCCTGAGAGAACTAAAGGTTTTGTCAGTGTAAAGAAGAGGTGATGTTTTAGGTCAGACAATGCGTGTTAGTGTGAGACCTTGTTTAGAATCTGTTTGTGTTTTAGATTGAAGTCAGACTGGTTTTATTTCTAAAGTAAGAATTTATAAAATGCCATATTGAGTGACTGTCTATAAATTGTGTGCTTTTTGAACAAAATAAAAAGTATGTGCCAATATAAATTCACCCCATAGGGTCATGTGTGTGTGTGTGTCTGTGTGTGGGACATTGCGCAACAATCGCCAGACAGGAATGTTCCCTCCCAGTGGGGGAGCACTTCAGCGATCAAGGACATTTGGCCTCGGATCTTTCGGTAAATGTGCTCCAAGACGGACTTCCGGACACACAACATGCAGAGTCGCCAAGCACAAGCTGATAGCCAAGTTCAGGACCCATGAGGACGGCCTCAGCTGGGATCTTGGGTTCATGTCACACTACAGGTGACCCCACCATACTATGCACTCTCTCACACACTTGCCCAAACAAACGCTCTCTCTCGCGCTCTCTCTCTCTCTCTCTCACACTCACACACACACACACACACACACACACACACACACACACACACACACAGTCTCTCTCTCTCCCCCTCTCCCCCACACACACTCACTCGTTCGCACTCTTCCTCTTCCCCCCCCGCCACCTTCCACA
>NC_063338.1:4095190-4095531 GCF_021869965.1 Rhincodon typus
CCCCCACCGCCTCTCACTGTGTCTCCCTCACACACACTCTCTCTCGCCCCCTCTCTCTCCCACACACAAACAAACACTCACTCGCTCTCTCCTCCCCTCTCCCTCTCACACACTCTGTCTCTCTGTCCCACTCTCTCTCTCCCACACACACACACGCTCACTCACTCTCTCTTCCTCAACACCCCCATAAACACACTCTCTCTCTCTCTCTCTCTGTCTCACTCACTCACGCACTCACTCTCTGACACTCACACACACATTCTCCGTCACTGTCTTTCTCCTGTACACGTACACACATGCACCCGCGTGCACTCGCGCTGTCGCTCTCCCCCTCTCCCCCC
>NC_063338.1:4100531-4204036 GCF_021869965.1 Rhincodon typus
TTCACACTCTCCCCCCCACCCCTCTCTTTCACACTCTCCCCCTCTTTCTCTCTCTCTCTCTTTCTCTGTCTCTGTCACACACACACTCTCTCTCTCTCTCTCACACACACACACGCACACACACGTGCACATGCAAATCTATGGGGTGAATTTGTATTGGCAGATACATTGTATTTTGTTCAAAAAGCACACAATTTATTGACAGTCAGTCAATATGGCATTTTATAAATTCCTACTTTAGAAATAAAACCAGTCTGACTCCAAACTAAAACACAAACAGATTCTAAACAAGGTCTCATGCCTAACATGCATTGTCTGACCTCAAATGTCACCTCTGATTTACACTGATAAAACCTTTAATTCTCTCAGGGCCATGACTTGAAAGGAATTTGGGGATTTCAATATACATATTAATCAATTAAACTTTCTAACTGGTTAAAAATTTAACAGCATCTTAGGTTTGTTTAGTACATCCTCATCAATGGTGTGAACCTTTGATCTTTTCCTTATAAATTCTGTGTCTGATACTAGCTCTCTCACTACCACGTGAAGAAGGACTGAGGCTCTGAAAGCTTGTGTTTTCAAATAAACCTGTTGGACTATAAATTGGTGTTGTGTGATTTCTGACCTTGGCTACCGCAGTCCAACACTGGCACTTTTACTTCATCTTTTTCCCAGGGTAGCAGAATTCAAAGCTAGAGGTTTGAAGTGAGAGGGAAAAGATTTAAAAGGGACCTAAAGGGCAACTTTTTCTTGCAAAGGGTGGTGCGTGTATGGAATGAACTGCTAGAGGAGGTGATAGAGGCTGGTAAAATTACAACATTTAAAAGGAATCTGGATGAGTACACGAATAGGAAGGGTTGAGAGGGATGTGGACCAAATGCTGGCAAAGGGTCTAGATTAACTTAGGATATCTGGTTGGCATGGATGAGTTGAACCGAAGGGTCTGTATTTGTGCTGTACAGCTATGAGTCTATGACTCTGTAACTATTCCCTCAATATGTCCTACCACTTTCAAAGGTCTGTGCGCATGAATGTTCAGGGTCCCTCTGTGCCTGCACATTTAAGTTGGTGTTGCCTCTCCCTATCCTTTCTCCCAAAATGCATTATTTCAATCTTCTCTTTTCTCAATTCGGTCTGTCACTTATCTGTCCGTTCTGGCCTTTCTATGTCCAGTTGCAGTTGAATAACATCCTCTTTATTGGTACCATCAGTAAAGTTTGAAAGTTTACCTCAAGTTAACTATATCAGTTATTTATACGTATCAAAAATGGCACTGATCCTTGGGGAACACTTCTGCCTACCATCCTGTCTGAAAAGCAACTGTTTTCTTTCTATTTGCTATTATTAATTTTTATCCAAAATGACACCAATAAGTCTCCATGAGCCTTAATTTTATCAACTAGCATTTTATGTGGTACTTTATCAAGGGCTTCCTTAAAATCCATGTGTATAACATCCCCTCCATCAATCTTCTCTGCTACTTCATCAAAGCCATTAGGATGAATCAAACAATTCATCAATTAACTCAAATGTCTCCCAATTGCATGATGATTTTTTTACTTCCCTGATTATTGTTTCTAAAACCTTATCTACCATTGAGGTTAAATCAAACTCACCCAAGAATGTCTTTGGGAGGAATGGAAGATTATGGCAAGCCCTTCCACTGTCTCAGCTGTAACTACTTTTAGCAAACTGCGATGCAAGCCAACCAGTCCACTCTAAACACAGCAAGATTTTTGGTACATCCTGCTTATGAATTTACACTATGAATCTCTCTCCTACCATCTCTACTTCTGTTAGTATTTTGTTAACGTCCGCTTGGTTGGTAAATACCAATACAAAATAGTCAGTAAGTATTCCAACCTTACCCTGTGCCTCTTAGTATATATTACCCGCTTTGGCCCCATAGGCCCCTCCTTGCTGTCTACACAATAACTGTAGAAAATCTGTGGATTCCCTTTGATGATATCTGTTGTTCTAGTCTTATATTTTCTCTCTACCAGTCTTATTTTCATTTTCACTTCCTCTCAACCTATTGTAATGGCCTTGCACTTGAAGAAATCAGCTGACATACAATATACTTTTCTTTATTACATCATATTCTCAATCTCCCTCATCGTCCAATATTTTTTGACTTTTTTATTCCCTAGGCTTTCATCTTGTTGGAAAGCATGTAGCCTGTTCCTCAAAAGTCTTTTCTTAACGACTACCCTTTATTCTTTCACAGTTTTAAATGCCAATCTTTATTTCCATTTTGCCTTGGCTGTATCCCCTTTGAAGTTATACCTGTTCCAATTTAGAAGATCTTTAGAGGTTTGCTGCTTTTCTCCATTACCGTGGTTGAACTTTATGATAGGATGATCAGACTTAGCCCAGTGTTCTTCTGCAGATTCTTGATCCATTTGACCCAGCTCAGACTAGCATCAGATCTAGTAATGCCTCAATCCAAATTAGACTGAGAACATACAGACAAAGGACAATACTTTTCTAAAATTCTGCCTCCTCTTTTCCAATTACTCCAAATTAATCTAATCCATATTTTGGTAAAGCCCCCACAAATCTCGACTGTATAGTTCTTGCACATCTCTGTGATTTTCTGGCAGATCTTCTCTGTATTCTCTCCAGCACTGTTTAGAGGCCTATGGGATATGAATACGTGGCAGGAACACGTCCTTTTTGCTTATCAACTCTAACCAAATGAATTTTGTTTATGTTCCCTCAAGAGTGTTCTCTCTTTTCAACATTACGATGTCTTCTCTCACCAGTACCGGCACCACACCTCTTTTTGTTCATTCCCAAACTTCTATGAGCACTTTGTTTCTCAGAATATGAAGCACCACGTCTTCACTATTTTAAATTATGTTTCCATTATTGTCACATGGCTATTGTGCTTGTTGTTCATCAACTTATCATACTTTGTGCATTTCCATATATACATTGTAAATCTTTCTTTGTATTCCTCGTCCTTACTAGCCCACACCTATCAAATATGTTGCTACTTTTGATGCCTTTATGAACTTAATCTCTTCTACTTCTTTATACTATTGCCCACCTTCTTGGCAATTTAGTTTAATCCCTCCCCAGCCACATAACTGAAAGACCTTGTGAGAACACTGGATGCAATCTGACACTTTTGAATAGATGTCATCTGCCACAAAACATGTCCCAGTGCTCCAAGAGTCTGAACCCCTTCCTCCTTCTGCAAGCTATATATTGACATTCACTATCAATTTGTACTGTTGCTGGGGAATGGTCTGTTCAGAAATCATGACTCTTAAGACCGTAAGACTTAGGAGCAGAAATAGACCAATAGGCCCATCAAGTTTGCTCAGCCATTCAGTTAGATCATACCCAATCTGATAACCCTCAGTTCCACTTTCCTGCTTTTTATCCATAACCTTTGATTCCCTTACTGATTAAAAATCTGTCTATCTTGACCTTGAATATGATTAATGACCCAGCCTCAAGAGCTTTCTGAGGTAATAAATCCCACAGACATATTACCCTCTGAGAGAAAAAAATTCCTCCTCATCTCTGTTAAATGTGTCACCCCATATTCTGAGATTATGCCATCTAGTCCTAGACCTGCCCACAAGTGGAAGCAACGTCTCCACGTTTACCCAGTCAAATCTCCTGAGAATCTCATACATTTTTCAATAAATGTCACCTCTCCTTCTAAATTCCAATGACCACATGCCCAACTTACTCACCCTCTCCTCAAAATACAGCCCCCTCCATACCTGATACCAGCCTATCGAGCCTTCTCTGGACTGTCTCCAATGCCTCCAATATCTTGCCTTAGATAAGGGGCCCAAAACTGTTCACAGTAGTCCAGTTGTGGCCTGACTAGTTCCTTATAGTTTAAGCAAAACCTCCCTACTCTTGTACTCTATTCCCTTTGAAATATTTGCAATATTTCACTTTTCCTTTCTATTACCCACTGAACTTGGATGCCAGCTTTTGGAATTGATGCACAAGGACTGTTCTTCAGCTTTCTTCAATTTTTCTCCATTAAATAATATTTAGCTCCTCTTCCTGCCAAAGTGCAGAATCTCACATTTTCCCATATATTCCATCTGCCAAGTTTTGTTTTTCTCACTCATTGAATCTGTATGTAACCCTTTGCTGACTCTGTCATCCCCATCACTTGTTTTCCCACTGATTTTTTTTGTCATCGAAAACTTGGTTATAGTACATTCACTTTCCCCATCCCAGTCATTAATAACTGTATTGTAAATAATTATGGCCAAGCTCTATCCCTGTGGCACTTCACTGGTTACAAGTTGCCATCCTGAAAATACTTCCTTTGAGCCATGTTTTCTCAGCTCCCTCCCTAGTCTGATCATAGGATTTCAGTACTGCCTCGTACTATGTTGTTGGTTCCAACATGCACCAGAATTCCTGGCTCACTCCCTTCTCCGTGCAGAATATATCAAACCTTAATTGCTAATATTATTATGAAGCATCTTGTGACAGTAAATGTGGTTTTGCAATCTTGTTATTGTTACATCATCGTGCTACAGTGCACTGATTCACAATTGTCAGTCATGCTGTGGACATGAGCATCAGTAAGGTGATTGGCTTTCTGAGAACTTCATAATTGCAGACTGCTGATATGATGCCAGGTACCCTATGTTCAGAGCAAAGAACAATATAGTACAGGAACAGGCCCTTCAGCCCTCCAAGCCTATGCTAACACATTTTGCCCTTCAATACTAAAACTATTTTCACTACAAGATCCATATCCCTCTATTCCCTTCCTATTCATGTGTTTGTCCAGGTGCTTCTTGAATGCTGCTATTGTGTCTGCTTTCACCACCTGCTCTGGCAGCGTGTTCCAGCCACTCACCACCCTTTGTGTGAAAAATGTGCCTCACACATCTCTTTTAAACTCAACCCATGCCCTTTGAACTTGTGCCTCCTAGTAGTTGACTCCTCTAACCTGGGAAAAAGCTTCATACTTTTCACTCTATCCATGCTGTTCATAATCTTGTAAACTTCTATCAGGTTGCCCTTCAACCTCTTGCGTTTCGGTGAAAACAAACCCAGTCTATCTGACCTTTCTTCATAGTTAAAATCCCCCATACCAGGCAACATCCTGGTAATCCTTTTTTGTACCCTCTCCAAAGCATCCACATCCTTCTGGTAGCGTGGTGACCAGAAATGTACACAATATTCCAAGTGTGGTCTAACTAAAGTTCTATAAAGCTGCAGCATGACTTACCTATCCTTATACTCAGTGCCCTTCCAATGAAGGCAAGCATGCCGTAGGCCTTTTTTACTACCTTATCTACCTGTGCTGCCACCTTCAGTGATCTGTGGATCTGCACACCCAGCTCCCTCTGCATATCAATACTCCGAAAGGTTCTGCCACTCACTGTATAATTTCCACCTGTACTTGACCTTCCAAAATGCATCACCGCACGTTTGTCTGTTTTAAACACTATCTGCCATTTTTCTGCCCATGCCTCCTCCTGACCTATATCCTGCTATATCCTCTGACAATCCTCCTCACTATCCGCAACTGCACCAATCTTTGTATGGTCCTCAAACTTAGTAATTAGACTAGCTGCATTTTCCTCTAAATCATTTATGATCCTTGTGGAACCCCACTAGCCACAACCCTCCATTCCGAAAAGCATTGTTACCCTCTGTCTCCTATGACAAAGTCAGTTCTGTATCCACCTTGCCAGCCCACTCCTGATACCATGAGACTTCACCTTTTGTAACAGTCTGCCATGAGGGACCTTGTCTAAGACTTGAATGAATGGCTTCAGAAAGGGAAGCTTATCTGATATTCTGCAAATATATTTGGGGAAGGATTTCTTTGCATGCAAACAGTGATACAAATCATTTCATTGACAAGTAATGTCAAGATTGTTTAACAATTGGCTTGCCCCTTTTAACAGGATATGAGATGGATTTTAGCACCAAGGCAGTGAAGAAAAATTAAATGTTTGCCAAATAAGTTTTATTGGAGAATATTCTTTAAAAAGCAGATTTCTCAGTGGATAATCATGCTGTTACTCACAAGAAACCCTTTAAAACAGCATATTTTTGCACACTGAAAAGAAATCTCTCAATACTGTTTCCTAAATTCATGTCATTTTGGTTTTCTTCTGTCCCAGTGTCCAGACTTCTAATGACGAAATTGAATGGATATCAGTAAAAAGGCAAAAGCTGGGTAAGTTTGTATTTATAGGATAACATCTTTCAGTTGAACAGAAGGACGTATATGACTGTACTGCAATCTGTGCTTACATTATTCTGTCCACTTCCCTTAGCCAGTGGTAAATGGAAAGCATTGATCTTTTATCATCAAGACTTGATTTAGGCTCCCAAGGTTCTGCTACTGTCGAGCAGAGGGTGGGAGAGTTTAATGAGGAAAGTCAGGGAAAATGGTGGTGACAAAACAGAAACCTATCCAGAGTCTTTTAGTCATTGTTACAGCAACAATGCCCTAGGAATCCTCCCTATTGCTTGTGATTTTTTTTTTGGCAATTCATGCGGTAGAAGTAAACCATCTGAAGTTGTGTCAGACAGCAATATGGTTTTCTGTTGTGCTCCAGTAGATTAAAAAAATGTATCTTATCAAGTGAAATAAATTAACACTGAGCACGGGATGGAAAACCTGAGAATGTAAAAGTAAAATTAAGTAGAAGATGTGGAGGTGCTGGTGTTGGACTGGAGTGGACAAAGTCAAAAATCACAGGACGCTGCATCAGTTCTATGACTGTTTGATCTTTTGCTTATAAATTCTGTGTCCAATGCCACCTCTCACTGAACCTGAAGAAGGAGCAAGATTCTGAAAGCTTGTGTCTTCAGATAAACCTGTTGGACTAAAACCCGGTGTCATGTAATTTTTGACCTTAAGCAGAAGAGATAGATGCTTGAAAGCATAGAGAAAGGACAGATATTTTAGGGAGAAGTTGCAGAAAGCAGAACAGCGCAGCCGCCTGACAGTCATGTTGAAGACGAACAAGGTGGCTCTAAAATGCAAGATTGGAAGAGTTTTTTCAGGTTTATAGGATGCAAGAAAGGATGATTATCTGGAAATACATTTGTTAGAGAACGTGAAGCTTGATTATCAATATTGGGATGTGTCTGAAGAGAACATTTTGACCTGTATAATGTACAGTTACTGAACTTGTGGGAGCAGGTCTGCCATGTTTAACAGACCATATTCGTATGTTCAATTAGGCAGTAAAAGACTTTGAGAGATTTCCAAGTGTTTATTGTAAGTTGATAGTTCAGCACAAGCACCAGTTTCCACCTTACTCTTCTGAATCCTTTTCCTGTCCAGAATCCAGCCTCGACCTGGGGGAAATGCCTAGCTCCTTTTTCTGTAAACCCATCACCAAACAACCCAATGAAACAATTAACAAGCGCTGCCTATCAGGGTCAGTGCAACAATAACAAAAGGAAGAAGGAAGGGTAGGGAAAGAGGGAGGGGTTAAATCAAAACACAGTTGGAAGGGGAGATAATGCATCTGAGCCCCTATTGGGCCCACTTCCCTTCAAAAGCTTCAAGGGTGCTGGTGGACATTGTGTGCTCCCTGTACAAGGACATCCAGACACAAATGTAGCTGCGGAAGGTGCAGAGTTCTTAAACTCCCACCATGGACCTCTGCCTGGATCTGTTGACAGCTACCTTAGCCAGATCTAGGATCCTATGACCTGACACTGATTCTTTTTCGGCAATCAACATATTCAGAGATATTATTACACATCTCTGGAGCAGGTGGGACTTGCACCAGGTTCAAAACCTAGCTCCCTTTCTTCTTTGTTTTTTCCTGTTCTGAGATGTTATTATACAGCCCTGGACAAGTTTTTCTCCACCACTGAATCACATGTTCTTAAAAGACCAATTATCAAGCATTACCAACCAGACCCAGTGCAACAATAACAACTACAGTGGTCAGAAGGAAAGACAAAAGAACTAAATTAAAACCTAGCTCTTTTTTTATACCTGTTCAGAGATGATATACCTCTTCTGGAGTAGGTGGGACTTATAAAAAGTCCAGTGAGCACCTTCTGCTCTCAATTATTTCTGGAGCTCTTCCAGTTTACCCTGAGAGGCTCTTTTGGTGCAATAGTAGTGCCCATTCCTGCAGACCAGGAGGCACAGGTTCATGTCCCACCTGCTCTAGATATGTGTTATAATATCTCTGAACAGGTTGATGAGGAAAATATCTTCCTGTTTATCATTAAAAGGACCTTCACTTCTAATATTGTCATGTCATTCCATGGTAATTCGGTACCATTATGGTGGGTAGGAATCTATCACACTACAGTAATGAGTTATGGTACAGCTGTCACTATAAATTGCAAACTAGTTTCCTAGCATTTCAATTGGTAGGGAACTGATAATTAGATTAGGTTAGGGTGTTTAAAATAACATTAAAATTATTTGCCCTCACAGCAATGTGGAGCTTCAGAATGCTGCATTATAGGTAGAGTGCAGTTGTCCACATAGAATCATAGAGCATGGAAACAGACCCTTCTGTCCAACCAGTCCATGCCGAATATAATCCCAAACTAAACTAGTCCCACCTGCCTGCTCCTGGCCCATATCCCTCCAAACCTGTCATATTCATGTACTTATCCAACTGTCTTTTAAATCTTGTAATTGTGCCACATCCACCACTTCCTTTGGAAGTTCATTCCATGCACAAACTACCCTGTGTGTAAAAAAATTTGCCCTGCTTGTCTCTTTTAAATCTCTCTCCTCTCACCTTAAAAATGTGACCCCTTAGTCTTGAAATCCCCCATCCTAAGGAAAAGACAACTACCATTCACCCTATTTTTACCTTTCATATTTTTATAAACTTCTATAAGGTCACCTCTTTACCTCCTACACACCTGTGAAAAATGTCCCAGCCTATCTGGCTTTTCTTTATAACTCAAAGCTTTCATACCTGGCAACATGCTGGTAAATCTCTTCTGAACCCTTTCCAATTTAATAGTATCCTTCCTACAACCAGAGGAGGTCTTGTTTTCTTTCTCCAAAAATATGCTTTATTCAGAAAAACATTGCACAACATTTCAACTTGAATATTTGCCAGAAAATTCGACTTGCCCTCACGTAACATATTTTACTCAACACAATTTTAATAGATTTACTATTTACAAAACTGATTCTGTGACAGGCACAGAGCCCTGGGAAGAAAATTGCCCAGTTTAATGAAGGTGCTAAACTGATCTGACACTTCACCAGGAAGAGGTTGGCTCCAGGTTGCTATCATACACCTTCTTGTGACTAGAGACTGATTAGCAGGGATCTTGCAGTAGACTTTTAACCCTGTCCCTGCAGCCAAAGATTATGGAGGAGACAATCAAAGGGAAAATGAAGTAAATTGAAATTTGCTGGAAGCAAACAAATTATTCTTTTTTCCTAGGTGAATTTGTGAATACAGTTAAGAAGTCTATATCAGGATTTGTTAGCTATATAAGGTCAGTGTCATCATTTGGTCACAAGGTCATGCAAGTAGACTCCAAAGCCACCACACGGAAGAAGACGGACAAACCAGTGAAACAGGTCAGTGCTATCATTAATGAAATCTCAGCGTATGAAAATAATCAGGCAAAGATAATAACTGTGATATTTGATCATTTTCATGGTATAATTTGCTTATTGAAACACCTGTAACTCTTAAGGTGTGTATATTGTCCCAGTGGTGTGTACCAAAGTTATCATCCTTGTGAGCTTTGCTACTCCAAGTCACCAACTGATTAAAAACAAACTTTAATATGTGTTAGTGACTATTTTAACACATTTAAAAGCCCTAGAAAGTGGCTGCTATAATTTTATGACTGGACTTAGCAGTAACTTTCCCCAAGCTTCTCAGAAGTCAGAGTCAAATAGATAAGCAATGCCTCGTGTACCGACTGATAGAACTATAGTTGTGTCATGAACTGCCACAGAAACTGATTGTTTCCAACACAATCTACACAATAACAATAAAATTGCGATCTATTCCCATCTTGTAAGAAGATGAGTTCAAGATTTTACACCTAACATCTGAGATGGGCTATACACTGTTGTGTATTTGTAATGCAAGCCTTTGTCTTAATGCACCTACTTCATCTTTCCAATGCACCTCGTGAAACTTGGCTTCCATAGTGCTGAATGGAACTGCCATTCAATCATACAATTTAGAATTCGCAGTAAAATCAGGGGTTGACTCTGATTCTTTCAACATCTACTGACAGTATCAAACTCTAACTCAGAGTCATAGAGTTATAAAGTACAGAAACAGACTCTTAGGTCTAACTTGTCCATGCTGACAAGATATTCTAAACTGATCTAGTCCTATTTGCCAGCATTTGGCCCATATCCTTCTAAACCCTTCCTATTGAAATACCCATCCAAATGCCTTTTAATTGTTGCATTTGTAACCGCTTCCACCACTTCCTCTGGCAGCTCGTTCTATACATGCACCATCCTCTGCATGAAAATGTTTTTCCTCAGATCCCTTTTAAATCTTTGCCCTTTCACCTTAAAGCTATGCCCTCTAGTTTTGGACTCCCCTACCCTGGGCAAAAGACTGTGGCTATTCATTCTATCCACCCCCCTCCTGATTTTATTAACTTGTATAAGGTCACCCCTCAGCACTGATCCTTGCGGCAGGCCAGTGGTCACTGGCTTCCAGTCCGGAAAGCAACCCTCCGCCACCACCCTCTGTCTCCTAACTTTGACCCAGTTTTCTATCCAATTGGCTAACTCCCCCTGGATTCCACGTGATTTAACCTTGCTAACCAGTCTACCATACGGAACCTTGCTGCAGTTCATATATGCAACGTTTATTGCTCTGCCTTTATTAATCTTCTTTGTCACTTCTTCAAAAAACTCAATCAAGTTAGTGAGATTCAATTTCCTACGCCCAAAGCCATGTGGACTCTTCCTAATTTCCAAATGCATGTAAATTCTGTCAGAATCCCCTCCAACAACTTAGCCACTGCTGACATCAGGCTTGCAGGTCTACTGTTTCCTGGCTTTTCCTTACCACTGTCTACCACTCTCTTGTCCCTACCACTTTCTTGAATAATGGCACCACATTAGCCAACTGGTGGCACCTCACCTGTGCTTATTGATGGTAGAAATATCTCAGCAAGGAGCCCAGCAATCTCTTCCATAGCTCCCCACAAAATTCTGGGATGCATCTAATCAGGTCCCAGGGTTTTATCCATTAGTTTCAAAATAGTTATGGAAAAGGATAGACCTGATCTAATAGTTAAATACTAAATTGGGGTAAGGCTAATTTTGACGTAATTAGGCAAGAATTTTCAAAAGTTTATTGGGAGGGGCTATTCACAGGGAAAGGAACAGTTGGAAGGTGGGAGGCCTTTAAAAATGAAATGAGAGTTCAGAGACAGTATGTTTATGTTAGTGTACGTATTTTATGACAACCAGCACCACCTCTTCTGTAATATGGACACTTGTCAAGATACCACTGTTTATTTCCCCAAGTTCTCTATCTTCCATGTCCTTCTCCACAGTAAGTACTGACATGAAATACTCGTTTAGTGTCTCACCCATCTACTGTGGTTGCACACATAGATAGCCTTGTTGGTTTTTAAGTGGCCCTATTCTCTGCCTTGCTACTCTTTTTCACTTAATGTATTTGTAGAATCTCTTTGTATTCTCCTCAATCTATTTGCCAAATATATCTCATGTCTCCTTTTTGCCCCCCTGTTTTCCCTCTTAAGTATACTCCTACTAACCTTATACTCTTCTAGGGATTCACTTGATCCCAGCTGTCTATACCTGTCATGTGCCACTTTCTTTATCTTGACCAAAGCCTCAATTTCTCTAGCCATCCAGCATTCTTTACACCTACCAGCCTTGCTCTTTGCACTAACATGAACATACTATCTCTGAACTCTCATTTCATTTTTAAAGGCCTCCCACCTTCCAACTGTTCCTTTCCCTGTGAATAGCCCCTTCCCAATAAACTTTTGAAAATTCTTGCCTAATTACGTCAAAATTAGCCTTACCCCAATTTAGTATTTAACTATTAGATCAGGTCTATCCTTTTCCATAACTATTTTGAAACTAATAGAATTATGATTACTGGCCTCAAAGTGCTTCCCCACTGACACCCCCGTCATTTGTCCTACATTATTTCCCAAGAGAATGTCATGTTTTGCTCCTTCTCTGGTAGATACATCCACGTATTGAATGAGAACATTTTTCTTAGAATCATAGAATTCTGACAGTGTGGAAGCAGTCCATTTGGTCAATCAAGTCCACACTGACCCTCCGAAGAGCATCCCATCCGGAGCCACCTCCCTACCCTGTCCCTGTTACCCTGCATTTCCTATGGCTAATCCACTAGCCAGCACGTCCCTGGGCATAATAGGCAATTTAGCATGGCTAATCCACCTAATTTGCACATTTTTGGACTAAGGGAGGAAACCCATAGTTTAGTCTGTTTAGTCTGCTCTGCCATTGATTAAAATCATGACTAATTTGATAATCCTTACCTCCCTTTCCTCCCTTATCCCATAACCTGTGATTCCTTATTGATTAGAAATCTGCCTATCTCAGCCTTGAATGTCTTCAACAAGCCAACATCTACAGCCCTCTGCATTCAAGAATTCCACAGATTCATTACCTTCTGAGAGAGAAAAAGTACCCCCATCTCTGTTACCCTGGGTGATTTACTCTGAGATTATGCCTTCTGGACCTACACTGTCCCACAAGGGGAAGCAATCTTTCAGTATCTAGCCTGTCCAGCATCCTAAGAATCTTATGTTTTAAGAAGTTTACATCTCACTGTCGAAAATGCTAATGAGGACCAGCTCAACCTTACCTCAGAAAAAAATTCTTCCTGTGATCAACCAAGTAAACATTTTCTGGACTGTCTTCAATGTCAGTACGTCTTTCCTTAGAAATCAACCAAAAAGTATTGATAAACTGGTATCCCCATGTTGTTTCGTACTTCGGCTGTTGCTGGTTGATTAATTTCTTTATCCATTTTTTATTAATTGATGAGATATGGGCATTGCTGGTTGGGCCAACATTTCTCAGCCATCCCAAGATGCCCTTGAGAAGTTGGTGCTCAGCTGCACACTTGAACTGCTGCAGTCCGTTTGCTTTACGTATGCTGTTAGGGAGGATTTTCAGGATTTTGCTGCAGTGACACAGAGGCAACAGTGATATACCTCCAAGATATGATTGTGAGCAACTTGAAGGAGAAATTACAGGTGGTAGTGTTCCCACGTATTTGCTGCCCTTACCCTTCTAGGTGCTAAGTGGTCGTGCATTTGGAAGGTGCTATCTAAGGAGATTCTTGAATTTCTGCTGTGAATTTTGGGGCAGCATGATGGCTCAGTGGTTAACACTGCTGCTTCGCAGTGCCAGGGACCTGAGTTCAATTCCACCCTCGGGCAACTGTGTGGAGTTTGTACATTGTCCCCATGTCTGCGTGGGTTTCCTGCAGGTGCTCTGGTTTCCTCCCACAGTCCAAAGATGTGCCAAATGTGTGGATTGGCCATGCTAAATTGTTCCATAGTGTTCAGGGATGTGCAGGGTTGGTGGGTTAGCCATGGGGAATGCAGTGTTACAGGGATAGCGTAGGGGATGGATCTGGGTGGGATGCTGTTCGAAGGGTTGGTGTGGACTTGATGGTCCGAATAGCCTGCTTCCACACTGTAGAGATTCTATAATCTTGTAGATGGTATATACTGCTGTACTGAGTGTTGATGGTGGAGGGACTAAGTATTTTTGTATATGGTGCTAATCAAACAGGAATCTTCGCCCTGGATGGTTTCAAGCTTCTTGAGTGGTTTTGGAGCTGCACTAATTCAGGCAACTGGACAGTATTTCATCACAATCCTAATTAGTGCCTTGTAGATGATGGACAGGCTTTAAGAAGTTAGTATGTGAGTTACTCGCAGTTGGATTCTTAGCCTCTGACCTGCTGTTGTAGCCACAGAATTTATATCAGCTAATCAGTTTCTGATCATGGTAACTCTAGGATATTGATGGGTGGTGGGGTGGTGCAGGGATTCAATGATGGTAACACCATTATCAATATCAATATCCATATCAAGGGGCAGTGGTTAGATTCTGTCTTGTTGGAAGTGGACATTACCTGATACTTGTATGGTGCCGATGTTGCTTGCCACTTGTCAGCCCAAACCTAGATATTGTTGAAATCTTACTGCATCCAGACATGGATTGCTTCAGTCCCCAAAGAGTCACAAATGGTACTGAACATCGTGCAATCACAGTGGTAATTGGCCAGGATGGATTTGTCCTACTTATAATATACAGGACATAACTGAGCAATTTTTGACATTGTTGGATAGATGCCAGTGTTGTAGCTATACTGGAACAGCTTGGCTATAGGCACAGTATGTTCTGGAGCACAAGTCTTCAGTTCTATCCCCAGAATGTTATCAAGGCTCATAGTCTTTGGAGTATACAGTGCCACCAGCCATTTCTTGATATCATATGGAGTAAATCAATTTAATTGAAGGCTGGAATCTGTGATGTTGGGGATCTCGGGTGGAGGCCGAGATGGGTGGTCCACGTGGCACTTATGGCTGAAGATTGTTGTGAATGCTACAGTCTTATCTTTTGCACAGATGTACTGGGCCTCCCGTTATTGAGGATGGGGATATTTGTGGAATCACCTTCTTGCGTGAGTTACTTTGTCGTCTACCATTATTCAAACCAGATGTGACAGGACTGCAGAGCTTAGATTTGATCCATTTTTTGTGGGATCACTTAGCTTTGGCTAGCACTTACTTCTTGCACTGGGGGAATTTTTTCGTTGAGAATAATGAATTTGTGGAATTCTTGAATGCAGAGGGCTGTAGAGATTAGCTTGTTAAGGACATTCAAGGTTGAGATAGGCAGATTTCTAATCAATAAGGAATCACGGGTTATGGGATAACGCGGGAAAGTGGAGGTCATTTCCAGTGTGTTAGTCGATGCCAGGCGGTACAATTTCATTTCGTCTCTTGAGACTTTGACAACTTTTTGTTGATACAGTTGAATGGCTTGCTGGGTTATTGCAGAGGGCAGCTCGGAGTCAGTCACATTGCTGTGGATCTGGGGTCACATGTAGGCCGTACCAGACAACACAGCAGATTTCCTTCTGTAAAGAACATTAGTAAATCTATTGGGACAATCTAAATACTTTAACAATCATTCGACTATTACTTCCAGATTTTTAAATATTTAAATCAAATTGCACCATCTGCCATGGCGGGATTTGAACCCAGCTCCCCAGAACATTACCTGGGTCCCTGGATTACTCGCCCAGGGAAAGTACCTTAAGGTTATCACAGGCTCTGTGCCTGTGTTGTGAAGTACCTGCCTGCCTCCATCTAAGAGCAGGGGAAATAAATTCTACTTTTGATTTAACTTTTCCACAATGTTGCTGTGGTCCTTGCAAGCAAACAGAAGGATTGGAGAAGTACTCGGCCACTGTTCAAAAAAGGGAAAAATAGATGTAAATCAGATCACAAAGAGGTGACGAGAGTAAGGAGCGAGATTTGTTTTAAAACTTGCAATCTGTCCTCTCTGTATCAGTCCTCCACATTGCAAAGGGCTGCTGTCTCAGTCCAGCCTAGCTACTCCACACACTGCAAAAGGATCTCTCTGCTCTGTATTACTGCATCATGTCTGCTCCTCAGTAAAGATAAGGCTGGCTGTCTGATAGAAGTCAGAACGAATGATGGATGCAGCGTTATTCTAAATGTTTTTTACCTGTAGTTTTTGTGCACTCAATTTTTTTTGGTTTGGTGAGTGAGATTCTCAGATACATAATTTCCGTGGTATGCCAATGGCTTGCCTGCAATGTTTAGAATTCCTACAGTGTGGAAACAGACCATTTGGCCCAACAAGTTCATATTAACTCTCTGAAGAGTGTCCCACCCAGACTCTTCACCCATACTCTGCCCCTGTAACCCTGCATTTCCTAACCTATACGTCCCTGGACACTATGGGCAATTTAGCATAGCCAATTCACCTAAACTGCAGATCTTTGGACTGCGGGAGGAAAATGGAGCACCCGGAGGAAACCCAAGCAGACATGGGGAGAATGTGCAAACTCCACACAGACAATATATCAGTGTTTCCAGTAAATGAGCAGTTTTTTTTGTTTTTCTGTTGGCTTGACTACTGGTTATATTCTTTAAGAGCTCCAGATTTATTCCGTTGAATCTTTGCATTTTCAATGGGCTTTGAATGGCAGATTTAAGAGAAGTATTTAGATGTGGGAAGAAAATGGTGATGAAGAGATAGTCTGAGGCGTCCCTGTAAAGTATCAGTCTTCACCTTTGGAATGAGACTGAGATTAGTTTATTTTTAGTTCAAATAGCATTGTAGAGTTGTAGGATCAATCTCTGTGTATATTTGGGGATGAGTGGTTCATGATTCATTACTTATCTATACTGAATGGCATCATCTCAGTTGCTGTATAGTCATAGCAATTCCTGATCCTCCATTGTAGCTGGAGAAGTGCAAATTGGGTGTGAACACGTTGTCATTTATGATGCGTTCATTGTCTAATATCCTGCGAAAATTCATGTTTTGGACTCTCACACAATGAAATGGCCAATACAATTTACTACAAAGAAGAGGTAAGAAAAATAAGGAGAAATTATATAGGGGAGGTGATGACCTAGCTGGACTGTTAATCTGGAGACCCAGGGAATGTTCTGGGGATTGGGGTTCGAATCCTGCCATGGCAGATGGTGGAATTTGAATTTTTAAAAAAATCTAGAATTAAGAGTCTAATGATGACCATAAATCCATTGTCGATTGTCAGAAAAACCCATCTGGTTCACTAATATCTTTTTGGGAAGGAAACTGCATCCTTACCTCGTCTGGCCTAAATGTGACTCCAGACCCACAGCAATGTGGCTGACTCTTAACCAGCCTCTGGGCACTTAGGAATGGGCAATAAGTACATGCCTAGCCAGTGACATCTCATCCTGTTAATGAATAAATAAATAAGGATTGCTCCAGTCATTAACAATAGAGCAGCTCCTCTACAACCAGACAGCACTTGCCAACCAAATCAGCACTCTCCTATCAAAATATGACTGTTGTTTTCCTTTTACTTACAAATTGTCCTGATGCGTACAAGACAAAAAGCTTCGACAAAATGTGTTGAAGTTGGTACTATTGAACGACTACAAACTAAACGGTTCAAGTAGAGGAGTGTAAAACGTGGAGAACTGGAGGTTTGCATACATAGTGTAATTATGACAATCTTTGAACATGGCAGGGCAGGTTGATAAGGTTTTTATATTAAAAAAGGATATTGCATGAGACTATGAGCTTTATAAGGAGAGGGATAGAGTACAGAATCTTTGAAGATTGTATTAATCCTCGGTTAGGCAATTATGTGGAAAGAGGAGAAGAAGTTGGATTGACCCTCTTGCAGAAGAAAAGTGTAAGGAGAAGACTTATGAGAGGTGTTCAGATTGAGAGGGCATTTGATAGCTTAGGAAGTTTTTTAAGTGGGAGGAATGTCCAGAGGTTGCAGATTCAGGATAGTTCTCAGCTGAATTAGAGGGTAGATAAGAATTTTTTATTATGCGATGATTCATTATGATGTGGAACACCCCATCAAGGAAGGCAGAATGAAGTAGTGCTAATGTTTCCTAGCCAGAAAGAAGGAAACATTTCCCGCTAATCAGTGCTATAAATCACTGGGATAGATGTAGCTCTCTTCCATTTACTGCACTTTGCTAGGGAAATCCCATTTTTATTGGAGCACATTAAAATGGCTTGTTGTGAGTTCTATTTGTCCTAGTTTGTATCTACAAATACTTTGTGTCAGTATGCACCAAAGAGAAGGAATTGGTGGAGGATGATCTCTGGGAAGGGAGTGTCGAATTTCTAAGCAAGTTGCTATTAAATAGGAAGAAGTATTGGGCCCCTTAAAAAGTATTAAGGTAGATAAGTCCCCAGGTCCTGATGGGAACTATCCCAGAATATTGAGGAGGGCAAGAGAACAAATTGCTGAAGCATTGACAGACATATTTGTTCATCTTTGGCCACAAATGAGGTCCCAGAGGACTGGAGAATAGCCAATGTTGTCCCATTGTTTAAGAAGGGTAGCAGGGATAATCAGAAATTACGGGCCTGTGAGCCTCATGTCGCTCATAGGGAAATTATTGGAAAAGATTCTCAGGGACAAGATCTGTAAGCATTTCATAGAATCATCGAATCCCTACAGTGTGGAAACAGGTCTTTTGGCCCAACAAATCCACACCAATCCTCTTGATCATCCCAGCCAGACCCATCCCCCTACCCATTCACTGTAACCCTGCATTTCCCATGGCTAACACAGCTAATCTACACATCCCTGAACATGATGGGCAATTTAGCATGGCCAATCCACCCATCCTGCACATCTTTGGACTGTGGGAGGAAACCAGAGCACCTGGTGGAAACGCACGTAGACGTGGGGAGAATGTGCAAACTCCACACAGCCCGAGGCTGGAATCGAACTTGGGTCTCTGGTGCTGTGAGGCAGCAGTGCTAACCACTGAGCCACCATGCTGTTTAGAAGCAAGTACACTTATTAGCAATAGATAGCATGGTTTTATGCCGGGGGGTTGTGCTTCACTAACTTGATTGAGTTCTTTTGAGGAGGTGATGAAGATGATTGATGGGGGAAAAGCCATTGATGTTGTCGACATGGACTTCATTCAAGACTTTGACAAAGTCCCTCATGGCAGATTGGTACAAAAGATAAAGTCACATTGTATCAGGGGTGAGCTGACAAGTTGGATACAGAACTGGCTTAGCCGTAGGAGACAGACGGTAGCAGTGGAAGGATGCTTTTTGGAATGGAGGGTTGCGACTAGTGGGGTTCCACAGGGATCTGTGCTGGGACCTCTGCGGTTCATGGTCTACATAAGTGATTTGCAGGGAAATGTGGCTGGTCTAATTGGTACATTTGCCGGACAATATAAAGATTGTGGAGCGGCAGATAGTGAGCAGGATTGTCAGAGGATATAAATCAGATGGAGACATGGACAGAGAAATGGCAGATGGAGCTTAATCCAGGAAAATGAAAAGTGATGCATTTTGGAAGGTCAAGTACAGGTGAAAATTATACGGTTAATGGCAGAATCCTTAGGAGTATTGAAGCATTGAAACATAGAAACCCTATAGTGTGGAAACAGGCCATTTGGCCCAACAGGTCCACACTGCCCCTCCGAAGAGCATCCCACCCAGACCCATTACCCTAACTCTGCACTTCCTATGTCTAACACACCTAGCCTAAGCATCCCTGGACACCATGGGCAATTTAGCATGGCCAATGCACCTACCCTGCACATCTTTGGACTGTGGGAGGAAACCAGAGCACCTGGAGGAAACTTATGCAGATGCAGGGAGAATGTGCAAACTCCACACAGACAGTCGCCTGAGGCTGGAATCAAACCCTGGTCCCTGGCGCTATGAGGCAGCAGTGCTAACCACTGAGCCACCGTGCCCGTATTGATATGCATGTTGATTGATATTTGGATGTGCAGGTCCACAGGTCACAGAAGGTGGCAGTGCAGGTAGGTAAGGCAGTAAAAATGCTTGCCTACATTGGAAGGGGCAATGAGTATAAGGATAGGCCAGTTATGCCACAGCTTTATAGAACTTTAGTTAGGCCACATTTGGAATATTGTGTATATTTCTGGTCATTACATGACCAGAAGGCTGTGGATGTTTTCGAGAGGGTACAGAAAATATTTACCAGGATGCTGCCTGGTATGGGGTAATTTAGCTAAGAAGAAAGGTTGGATAGACTGGATTTGTTTTCACTGGAGCGCAGGAGATTGAGGTGCGACCTGGTGGAGATTTATAAGATTGTGAATGGCATTGGTAGAATGTCGAGTATGAGTCTTTTTCCCGGTTTGGAGGAGTCAATTACTAGGGGACACAAGTTCAAGGGGTTAAAAGAGATATGTGAGGCATGTTTTTCGCACAGAGGGTGGTAAGTACCTGGAACGCGCTGGCAGAGCAGGTGGTGAAAGCAGACACAATAGCAGCATTCAAGAAGCACCTGGACAAACACATGAATAGGAAGGGAATAGAGGGATATGGATCTTGTAGTGAAAATAGTTTTAGTATGGAAGGGCAAAATGTGTCAGCACAGACTTGGAGGGCCGAAGGGCCTATTCCTGTGCTGTATTGTTCTTTGCTTTAAACATAGGGCTCCTGGCATCATATCAGCAGTCTGCAATTATGAAGTTCTCAGAAAGCCAATCACCTTACTGATGCTCATGTCCACAGCATGACTGACAATTGCGAATCAGTGCACTGTAGCACGATGATGTAACAATAACAAGATTGCAAAACCACATTTACTGTCACAAGATGCTTCATAATAATATTAGCAATTAAGGTTTGATATATTCTGCACGGAGAAGGGAGTGAGCCAGGAATTCTGGTGCATGTTGGAACCAACAAAATAGTACGAGGTAGTATTAAAATCCTATGATCAGACTAGGGAGGGAGCTGAGAAAACACAGGCTTAAAGGAAGTATTTTCAGGATGGCAACTTGTAACTAGTGAAGTGCCACAGGGATCATAATTATTTACAATACATTTATTAATGACTGATGTGGAAAATGAATGTGCTATAACCAAGTTTGCGATGCCACAAAAATTAGGTGGGAAGGCAAGTGGTGAGGATGACACAGAGTCTGCAAAGGGATGCATGTAGGTTCAATGAGTGAGAAAAAACAACTTGGCAGAAGGAATATATGGGGGGAGTGCCATTTAAAAGAGATGCGCGAGGCAAGTCTTTCACACAAATTGTCTGAGTGCCTGGAACTTGCTGCCACAGGAGGTGGTGGACACAAACACATTTTTTTTTAAACCTCTGCAGTTGGAACTCTTTCTCTTTCCCCACCACCTCTGGAAAACTCTCAAGGTCATGCCCAGACAACAATTCTTCTAACTTGTCATCCAACACCTTCTGCCTCCAAATTTTCACTTTCATAAGATCACATGGAGGCTGAGGCATTAATGTGGAGTTATGAAGGGAAAAAAATATTGGGGAGCATTACAGTAGACAATCTGGTAAAAGTAGGTGGTGGAAACAGATTCAATAGTAATTTTGGAAGGGTGTTAGATAAGTACTTCTAAAGGAGAGCATAATAAGACTACAGGGAAAGAGTGAGGAGGCAGGACTAATTGGATAGGTCATGTAGAAAGGCAACATGAACTGTATGGTTTCCTGTGATGTACAGTGTTTTGATTCTAAGTTGTGAAAGGCTGCCCAAGGAACTGTACACTCCAGCATCGAGAAAGGGCAGTTTTAGAAATGATAGAAATAATGGATAAAGCAGGTTCATGCTTTTAAATACTTCTGCTAGCCTTCTCTTAGCTTTCCATGATCCGCTTTCAACATTCTTTTTGTTTTAAGTACATATAGCTTACTGTTTGCTCTAAATATATTATGATGGCTTAATTGCCTGAAGTTCTGGTTTTAATATAGTTGTCTTAGGACTATTGATAGTTGGGTTAACAACATAGATTTATTTTTAGGTTTTTTTTCCCCCTTCCAACCAGGTTGCCTTCACTTCTTGGTTTTAAAGGTTATGCGTTCAAGCGCCATTTTTGAGACTTGAGCACATAATCTAAACTGAATTGCTATAGAGAGTGCACCATTGTCAAAGGTGCTATCTTTCTAATGAGGCATTAAACTGAGAAACTATTCCCGCTAGGCATAAAAAAAAGTTCCCATGGCTTTATTCAGAAATGAACTGAGTTTTTTTTTGAAGAATTTTCTGAAGAAGGGTCCCGACCCGAAACGTCAGCTTTCCTGCTCCTCTGGTGCTGCCTGGCCTGCTGTGTTCCACCATCTCCCCACTGTGTTATCTCTGACTCCAGCATCGGCAGCTCTTAATATCTCTGAGTTTTTTTTTATGTTCAGTTCAGCACTTACCTCTTCACAACTGCCACAAAAGCAGATAATTTGATGTTTTAATCTCTTCCTGTTAGTGCAATTAGTTTGCATAAAATGGCTGCTACTTTTTTGGAGTCATCAACCTTGAGAAAGTTAACAGGGTACTGAAACAATTAATTACTACTTTCTTTGGTTAGTTTGGTGAGCAACTAATGTGAAATTGCAAGAACATAATGAAAAATCATGAGGTTAAGGACAAGATGTATTTTTGGTCAGACTAAGAATACAGTGATACTGATTATCCAACAACTTGCAATTCAGTGGAGTATCTCTTTATCATAAGTTGCTGGCTAATTTTCATGTTAAGATCAAGGTGCATTGAGTCATGATTTGTGCAATAAAATCAATGTGTCAGGAGAGGATGAGTGCTGAACAAGGCGGAAAAAGAAAACCGGCTATTTTGTCATGCATGCAGCTATCTAGGATGTTTATTTCAATGGTTGAAAACAATTATTTTAAGCATTAATGATGCATTTCCTTCTTTAAAGATTCTTTCCTCCTCCCTGACTGACCTTTCTTATTGCGGTTCTGGTGAATCTTTACCAAGAACAGATCTAAAATTAGGTAAGCATGTTTTGATAGGATGGTGTTATATTGGTGCAGATCAGATCTTCAATTTGCCTGCCAACAATCTCTCAGTATTTCTTTAATTCTTTTTCTCTCTCTCGTATTTAAAGTTTGAGCCTGGACTAATTAGAAAACAGAGACTACCAACCAGTCTTCACATCCTTTTAACAAATCATACAGAAGAGCCATGCATCAAGAAACCTTTTAGACCTCCGGAAGTTGTGATTTCTGATTATACATTTTTATGATTGAACAAGTTACGTTCTGAAAATGTAAAATTTGGCCCGTGTTACTCATTGGCTAAATGTCTAGTTGGTTCTAGGGCCCTTTTTGGCAACTTGCAGATTCTCAGCTTTGTTTGCTGCAGACTTGCAACCTGTCAGTTTTGCCAATTCTAATGTTTCATTTTCTTTCTCATGGGAATTAGAGTAACATAGCTCACAGCCTATGATTCTGTACTTGGCCACTATCAGAAATAGTTTTTGGGATTCCCTCGCACACTTGCCTATCCCCACCTCCACATTTGTCCCCAGGCAAACTTGAATATCATGCCCTCCTACCTTTTAGACTTATCGCTCCAATCTAATCCATTATTCCCATATGCTTCTGTTCAATGCTAATCCCTTCATTCTTGCTGTTCTTAGTTTGTCATTTAGCCTAAACCCAAATTTCCTGCTTGTGCTGGAACGAATGAGGAGGAGCTGGGTCTTGACCTTTGGGCTAATGGACCACGTTTGGGGGCTGGGGCAGATACACAAAACACAATAAAAGAACACACTCTGGCCCCCATTTGTGTTTTTTTTTGAGGAAAAACATTACCCTTTTTGAATGTGAAGGGAGAATCATGGAGTCATAGAGTCATACAGCACGGAAACAGACCCTTTGGTCCAACTAGTCCAAGCTGAACATAATCCCAACCTAAACTAGTCCCATCTGCCTGCTCCTGGCCCATATCCCTCCAACGTTTCCTATTCATATATCCATCCAAATGTCTTTTAAATGTTGTAATTGTACTCGCATCCACCACTTCATCAGGAAGTTCATTCCATACATGAACCACCCTCTGTGTAAAAAAATTGCCTCTTATGTCTTTTTTAAATCTCTCTCCTCTCACCTTAAAAATGTGCCCCCTAGTCTTGAAATTCCCCATTATAGGGAAAAGACAACTATCATCAACTCTATCTATACCTCCTATCATTTTATAAACTTCTTTAAGGTCACCTGTCAACCTCACACGCTTCAGTGGGAAACTCCCAGCCTATCCAGCCTTTCCTTATAATATTCTGGTAAATCTCTTCTGATCAGTCTCCAGCTTGATAATATCTTTCCTACAAGTGGGCAACTAGAACTGGACACAGTATTCCAGTGGAGGCTTCACCAATGTCCAGTAGAACCTCAGCATGACTTCCCAACTCCTACACTCAAAGGACTGAGCAATGAAGGCAAGTGTGCCAAACGCCTTTTTAACCATCTTGTGTATTTGTAATGCAAAAGTTGACAGCCAGAAAGCTTATAAGAAGCTGCAGAGTGGGACACATACAGAATGATATGGTGAAATTCCTGACTTTGATGAAACAGTATGGGTATGTGTTTACTAAGCAGGAAATATCTTGGGAGACACAAACACAGATTGTAAAGAAAGACATTGTAACCATTAACATGTTAGTCTTAAAAATGAGACCATTGCAGAGTGGGTGAGGTAGCACAGACTTATGAAATTGCCTACTAAAGTGCCTTGGTTTTCTGTAGTTGTGCTTATCAAGTTAAGGAATGTCAGAGATTCGAAGACCACATTTTAGACACTCCAGTGCCTAATGTTAGGTACTTGGATTGCCAACTGAATCATTTTTATTGCCTGTAGGTATCAGAACTAAAATAAAGGAGCCTAGTTATCGTAGTGTTGGAGGTCAGTCATCTCAGGCGCAAAACATTACTGCAGGAGTATCTCGATAATGTTGTAGGCCCAACCAGCTTCCACTGCTTCATCAATAACTTTCCCTTCATTGTATGGCCAGGAGTAGGGACATTACCTGATGATTACACCATTTATGGCCCCTCAGAAAATGAATAAGTCATTGTGCAGCAAGACGCATTCAATGTCCAACTTGGGCTGATAAATAGCAAATAATATTTGCGCCACTCAAGTGGCAAGCAATGACCATCTCGAACAAAAACCATTGTTTGGTGCATTCAAAGACATTATCTTTGCTGAATCCCCCACTGTCAACATCTGGGATGATTACCATATTCAGAAACTGAATTGTGCCAGCTAAGACACAGGAGTAATCAGTAAATGGCAGGACACAAGATAGCTCAGAGAAACAGAGGGATCTTGGCGCTTTTGTCCACAGATCATTGAAGGAGGCAGGGCAGGTTTATAGGATAGTTTGGATGGCTTTGTTAGTCAAGACTTAGATTATAAGTGCAAGCAGGTTATGTCAGAGTTGGATAGGACTTTGGTTAGGTCACAGCTGGAGTATAGTGTGTAGTTCTATAGGAAGGATGTAATTGGAAAGGGTGCAGTAGAGAGACACCAGGATATTGCCTGGGATGGAGCATTTCAGCTATGATGAGAAGCTGGATAAGCTAAGGTTAATTACTTTTGAGCTGAAATGGGGATTGGGGACCTGACAGAGGTATATAAGATCATTCATAGAATAGAGTCCCTACAGTGTGGAAACAGGCCCTTCGGCCCAACAAGTCCACACCAAACCTCAGAGCATCCCACCCAGACCCATCCCCCTATAACCGACCCAATCTACACATCCCTGAACACTATGGGCAATTTAGCATGGCCAATCCACCTAACCTGCACACCTTTGGACTGTGGGAGGAAACCGGAGCACCCGGAGGAAACCCACGCGGACACGGGGAGAATGTGCAAACTCCACACAGACAGTCGCCCGAGGGTGGAATTGAACCCGGATCCCTGGCGCTGTGAGGCAGCAGTGCTAACCACTGAGCCACCGTGCTGCCCATGTGGGACATGAACAGGGTGGATAGGAAGCAGCTGTCCTCCTTAGTTGAAGGGTCACTAACAAGGGGCATAATTTCAAGATGATAGGCAGGAGGTTTAGAGGGGATTTCAGGAAAACGATTTTTCACCCAGAGGATGGTCGGAGTTTGATATGCATTGCTCGGGAGGGTAGTTGAGGTGGGTGACCTGACAACCTTTAAAAATTATTTGGATGAGAACCTGAAATGTAACATTCAAGGCTATGGGCCTAGTGATAGAGGATGGAACTAGTGCAGATTTAGTGCAGCTTTGGTGGTACAGACTTGATGGACTGAAGGACTTTTTCTGTATTATATAGAACATAGAACAGTACAGCACAATACAGGCCCTTTGGCCCACGATGTTGTGCCGAACTTTTACCCTAATCCTAAGGTCTATCTAACTTCCGCCCCTACCTTATACTATCATCCATATACCTATCTAATAGCCGCTTAAATGCCCCTAATGAGGCCGACTCCACTATCCTCTCCGGCAATGCATTCCACGCCCCTACCACTCTCTGAGTAAAGAACCTACCCCTGACCTCTCCCCTGTACCTACCTCCACTCACTTTAAAACTATGCCCCCTCATAATAGCTACCTCCACCCTAGGAAAAAGTCTCTGGCTGTTCACCCTATCTATACCTCTGATCATTTTGTACACCTCTATCAAGTCACCTCTCATCCTTCGTCGTTCTAAACAGAAAAGCCCAAGCGCTCTCAACCTTTCCTCGTAAGACCTTCCCTCCATTCCAGGTAACATCCTGGTAAATCTCCTCTGCACCTTTTCCAATGCCCCCACATCTTTCCTGTAATGAGGCGAGCAGAACTGGACACAATACTCCAGATGTGGCCGAACCAGGCTTTTGTGTGGCTGGAGCATAACTTTACGGCTCGTGAGCTCAATCCCTCTATTAATGAAAGCTAACACACCATACACCTACTTAACAACTCTATCCACCTGGTTGGCAGCTTTCGGGGAACTGTGAACATGATCCCCAAGATCCCTCTGCTCTTCCACACTGCCAAGAATCTTTCAGTTAACCCTGTATTCTGCTTTCAAGTTTGTCCTTCCAAAATGAATCACCTCACACTTTTCAGGGTTAAACTCCATCTGCCACTTCTCAGCCCAGCTCTGCATCCTATCAATGTCCCTTTGTAACCTAGAACAGCCTCTGCACTGCCAACAACACGACCCACCTTTGTATCATCCGCAAACTTACTAATCCACTCTTCCACTCCTTCATCCAAATCATTTACAAAAATCACAAATAGAAGAGGACCCAGGACAGATCCTTGTGGTACACCACTCTTAACTGAGCACCATGTTGAATATTTTCCATCCACTACCACCCTTTGTCTTCTAAGGGTCAGCCAATTCTGAATCCAATCTGCCACATTTCCCCCTATCCCATGCTTCCTTACATTCTGAATGAGCCTACCATGGGGAACCTTATCAAACGCCTTAATTAAATCCATGTATACCACATCCACTGCTCTACCTTCATCCACGTGTTTGGTCACCTCTTCAAAGAATTAAATAAGGTTTGTGAGGCATGATCTACCCCTCACAAATCCATGCTGACTATCACGAATCAAACTGTGCCTTTCCAAGTGATCATAAATCCTATCTCTCAACGCCCTTTCCAATAATTTGCCCACCACTGATGTAAGACTAACTGGCCTATAATTTTCGGGGGTTATCCCTATTCCCTTTTTTGAACAAGGGAATGACGTTTGCCTCTCTCCAATCTTCCGGCACTATACCCGTGGACAGTGAGGACGAAAAGATCATCGCCACAGGCCCTGCGATCTCTTCCCTCGCTTCCCATGGAATCCTTGGATAAATCCCATCAGGCCCGGGGGACTTATCTATCTTCAACTTCCTCAAAATTCCTAGCGCATCTTCCTTACTAACAGCCATGTCCTCTAACCTACCAGTCTGTTTCACACTGTAATTGTATGATATTTATATAAATACAGTGGCTACAAGAACAGGTCAGAGGCTAGGAATTATGTATCTCCTGTTTCCCCATTGCCTATCCATTATCCACAAGGCAGAGGTCAGGAGAATGGTGGAATTCTCCCCACTTTGCCTTGATGAGTGCATCTGCAATAACACTGAAAAAGCTCAACATCATCCAGGACAAATCAGCCCTGCTGATTGACACCCCATCCACTAGCTTCAACATTCATTCCCTTCACCAATGACAGTGCAGCAGTGTGTACTATTTACAAGATGCACAACAACAACTCACTGAGGGTCTTCCGATAGGACCTTCCAAACCCATAAAACATAGAACTGTACAGTACAGGAACAGGCTCTTCAGTCCACAATGTTGTGCCGAACATGACGCCAAATTAAACTAATCCCTTCTGTCTGCCCTTGGTCCATGTCCCTCCATTCCTTGCATATTGTTTTGCTTATCTAAAAATTTCTTAAACGCCCCTATTCTAACTGCCACCACCACCCCTGGCAGCATGTTGCACACTCCTACTACTCTCTGTGTAAAAAACTTGCCCCTCGCATCTCCTTTGAATTTTCCCCGTTTCACCTTAATACATGCACTTTAGTTTTTAGGCATTTCAACTCTGGGAAAACAATTCTAGCCGTCAGCCCTATCAATGCATCTCATTATTATACAGACTTCTATCAAGTCTCCCCTCAGCCTCTGCCAGTCCAGAGAAAACAATGCAAGTTTTTCTAGCCTCTCCTTATAGCTCATACCCTCTAATCAAGGCAGCTTCCTGGTAAACCTCTTCTGCACCCCCTCCAAAGCCTCCACATCCTTCTTGTAATGTGGTGACCAGAACTGAACACAATACTCTTAAGTGTGGCCTAACCAAAGTCTTTTAAAGCTGCAACATGACATCTTGTCTCTTGTACTCAGTTCCCCAACCAATAAAGTCAAGCGTGCCATATGCCTTCTTTACCACCATATCTACCTGCGTGGCCACTTTGAGAGAGCTATGGACTTGAACCCCAAGATCCCTCCATACATCAATGTGGTTCAGGGTCCTGCCATTAACTGTGTACTTTTCAGTAACATTTGATCTCCCAAAGTGCAGCACCTAATGCTTACCTGGATTAAACTCTATCTGCCATTTCTCCGCACATATCTGCAACTGATCTATATCCTTTGACAACTTTCTACACTATCCACAACTCTACCAATCTTTGTATTGTCTGCAAACTTACTAACCCATCCTTCTACATTTTCATCCAAGTCATTTATATACATCACAAACACAGGAGGACCAAGTACGGATCCCTGCAGAATACCACTGGCCACAGACCTCCAGCCTGAAAAACACCCTTCCACCACTATCCTCTGCCTTCAATGGGCAAACCAATTCTGAATCCACGTGGCCAAGTCACCACGGATTCTATGCATCTTAATCTTCTGGATGAGCCTATCATGAGGGACCTTGTCAAAAGCCTTACTAAAATCCATGCAGACAACATCCACTGCTCTACCCTCATTGATCACCTTTGTCACCTCATCGAAAAATTCAATCGAGTTAGTAAGACTTGACTTACCCTGCACAAAGCCATGCTGACTGCCTCTTGAACTCTACGAGCTCGAGAGACAAGGGTAGCAGACACATTCCACACCACAACCTGCAAGTTCCCCTCCTAACCATTCTGACTTGGAGATGTATTGCCATTCCTCTGGTGCTGCGGGGTCAAAATCCTGAAACTCCAACCCTTACAGTATTGTGGATGTCCCTGCACCTGACACACTATAGTGGTTCAGGAAGGCAGTCACCACCTGCGGGGCAACTAGGAGTGAGCAATAAATACTGGCCCAACCAGCCTAGGCCACGAATAAACAAATCGAAAGTTAAAGTTTAAAACAAGTTACTTGTCGAGTCATCACTCTGCCCCAATATTTAAACCTTATTCCAGAGTAACATCCAGGCTCCTGGCAGACAAGTCACTCAATCTTGCCTAAACAGAAAATTTACACCAAAATGTGTTGTAGTTATTGGATGAGTGAACAGAACCTGCGATTTGTTAGATTTGCTCTTGCTTAGTCCCTTTGATTTCCTGATCTTTTGCTGTAAATGAGAGATATAAATGATGCAGAGCCATGTTAGAGTGTCGGAAACAAACAAATATATCTTTCTAACAATTCTTGAATCTGACTGATTAGTGATTAGTATGACATCTGAACCAGGAAGTGTAAGTGATAGGAACATAGGATCAAGAGTAGGCCATTCAGGCATGTTTTTGTGGCATGTTTAGTCTGTATCTGCTGTGAAAGTGTATGTAGTTTACACTGTATGATAAAGTTGAGTAGGGAGCCAAATGATATAACTTATAAAATAATTGTGCATCTCGTACAGCAACTTCTGTAGTTTTACATGTAACTGCAAACCTTCACTATTTCCTGAATTTTTAACTGTTGGGGCTAAGTGTCAAATTTGGCAAGTTTCATGGAGGTTTTAACTTCATGAGACTGTGCAAGCCTTTTTACATCATCTTCCCAAAGTCACCTCATTACTAATGCACTCCGCTACTAAGACTCGTCAAATTCTCCCACTTGTTGCAGGCAGAAGTACTGACCACTGCCAGATCTTCCCAGGAACCCTGGTGCTGGCGTTATCTTTAAAGCCCAACCATGAATCTGGTCAAGTGTTAGCAACCCTCAGCTGCTTTTCACAGTTCCTGTCAATTGTCCCAGAGTGTTAGGCACGTGCAAATATGCATTTTGCTTTGCCAACAGGGATCTGGAAGCTCTGGTCGATAGGGGTAGGGTTTTTGTGGTTTCTGCCCATGGTGTGTGCCCCAAGATATTGGGGTCTGGGTGTCTAAGCAGTGAGCTAGAGTCGCCAGGTTACCACTCCAACTTTTATATCAGAAATTGTTGCCATCTGGTTTCTATCCCAATAACCTGCGCAGCTGTGGGAAGAAACCAGAGCACCCAGAAGAAACTCATGCAGACACGGGGAAAGCGTGCAAGCTCCACACAGACAATCACCCAAACCTGGAATCAACCCTGGGTCCCTGGGGCTGTGAGGCAGCAGTGCTAATCATTGTGCCACTGTGTCATTCCACCATAGGGTGGAAGACTAGTCATCTAGCAAAGGTGTATCTTTGGCTGTCCATTAAGGAGCTTAATTTGTAGAATTCTGTTGAAGTCATTTTTTATGTGGCTAAAGTGATCTGAGGCGGACTTAATCACATTGCTTTTTGGCTTTTGCTGTTTGACTTAGATGTTGACCGTGAATCGAAGAGAAGGGATTATGGAAATGAAAGGAACTGGCATGATTTTGGCATTATAAAACAGAGGTAGGTTTGTCATCTCATAACTGTTAAATCACCAATTTATTTATATCTTTATTAACATCTCTAATACAATAATCTTTGACCATTTGCAAATTTTTCCATTACCTGTTACTCCATTCATTTTTTATGATCAAAATTAGCTGTGTGAATTCATCATGTGGTAAACACATTCATGGAGGGCTTATTGCATTATGACCCATTTGCAAGCGCTTTTTCTGTCATAAATATAGGCATAAGAATTTGCATTGGAAGGACGAAATTAAGACCAGAATGCATGAGTTTATGTGAAGATTAAATTGTGACCTGCAAAATCTGGTTTAATTATCACTCGCTCTCTAGCCTCACCTCCCTGCATGCAATGCTTGTAATGATCACTTCTGTGTCAGAAACAGTAGACCTGTTGAATGAAATACATAGCTGAACATTTACAGGGGCTGGGAATGTCTGTAGGAGTAGCTTTTGTTTAGCATGATTCCTATTGTGTGGAGCAGAAGAAACTACCTTCAAGAAGTTTGAATTCCATATCCCATGTACAATGCTTTTTGTATAGCTCTAACAGCAAAGTCTTAGAGGAGTAGGGTTCAAAACAGCAGAAACCCTGGAGGAGTATAGAATGTGCAAGAGGGAATTTAAAGGGAGATTAGGAGAACTAAAAGGGGATATGAAAGGACACTAGCAGGTAAAATAGAAGAAAATCCTAAGTTTCTTTTCAGGTACTTTAAGGGTAAAAGGTTATTGAGGGAAAGAGTAGGGCCATTAAGGACCACAGTGGTAATTTGTGCATGGAGCCAGGGGATGTATGTAGGCTTTCATTTGAATACTTTGGATTGAAGTTTGCTAATGAGAGGGACAACATAGGCATACAAATCATGGAGAAGGTCTGTGATACAACTAAAGAAACTAACATGGGCAGCGAAAAGGTCATGAGTGGTCTGGCAGGCTTAAAAGTAGAAATCTCTGAGGCCAGATGAAATGTATCTAAGGTTGTTGAATGAAGCAAGGGAGGAAATAATGGGCACTTTCAAAATGTTCAATTCCCTTCTAGTCACAGGAGAGGGGCTGGAGGATTGGAGGACAACCAACGTGGTACCATTGTTCAAGGAGGGAGCAAAGGATAAGCCAGGAAACTACAAGCCAGTCAGTCCAGCTTTGGTGGTGGGGAGACTATTGGAAGCAATCCCAAGAAACAAAATTAATCCGCTCTTGGAGAGGCAGGGATTAATCAAGAACAGTCAGCTTGGTTTTGTTAAGGGGAGATCATGTCTGACCAACTTGATTGAGTTTGGAAAGAGGTGACCAGATGTGTAGATGAGGGCAATGCTTTTAATGTAATCTACTTGGACTGCAGGAAGGCTTTTGCTAAGGTCCTGCATGAGAGACTGATAGTAAAGGTAAGAGCTCATGGGACCCAAGGAAGTTTGGTAAATTGGATTCACAATTGGCCGAGTGACAGGAAGAAGAGGGTGGTGGTTGAGGAGTGTCTTTCTTACTGGAAGCCTGTGTCCACAGAGCTCAGTGTTGGGACTCTTGCTGTTTATGATGTATATAAATGATTTAGAGTTGAATGTAGGAGGGTTGTTCACCAAGTTCGCAAACGATACAAAAAGTGGTAGGGTAACAAATAGTGAGAGGCAAGAGGACATAGACAGGCAGGTCAGGTGGCAAACAGAATTTACTTTGGATAAATGTGAAATTATGCAGTTGGGCGAGACAAAATAGGGAAGGGAATTCAAGATCAACAGCATGGAAATGCAAGGATCAGAAGCAACCGGGTTTGCATATATACCATTCCTTTAAGGTATCAGGACAAGTGGATAAAGTGATTAAGCAGGCATAACGTATACTTGCTTTTATTAGCTGAGACGTAGAGTTGAAGAGGAGAGAGGTTGTACTGGAATTGTATAAAACTTTGGTTAGGTGACAGAGTATTGTATGCAGTTCTGGAATCCACATTATAGGAGGGATACAATAGCACTGGTTTAGGTGCAAAGGAGATTTACTAGGATGGTCATAGGACATAGAATCCCTACAGTGCAGAAAGAGGCCAATGGCCCACTGAGTCTGCACTGATCCTCCAGACAGCACCCACCCTATCATTGCATGTACCATAGCTAACCCATCCAGCTTGCATGTCCCTGGACACTACGGGGAATTTACCATAGCCAGTCCACCAAACCTGCACATCTTTGGACTGTGGGAAGAAACTGGAGCACCAGGCGGAAACTCATGCAGACACAGGGAAAACGTGCAAACTCCACACAGACTGTTACTCAAGACTGGCATCGAACCCCAGACCCCAGGCCCTGTGTGGCAACAGAACTAATCACTGAGCCACCTTGCTGACCCTGTTGCCTGGCTGGACGGTTTTAGTTATGAAGAGAGATTGGACAGACTGGGTTTTTTTTCTGTAGGGCAGGGCTGATTGTGACGGGACATGATTAATATGTATAAAATAATTGAGGGCATAAATAGGGTAGACAGGATGAAATTTTTCTCCTTGATGGAGGGATCAATGACCAGAGGCATAGATTTAAAGTAAGGAGCTGAATGTTTAGAGGAGATATCATAGAATATCATAGAATCCCTACAGTGTGGAAACAGGTCCTTTGGCCAACAATCCACACTGATCCCTCAAAGAGCATCCCACCCAGTCCCATCTCCCTACACTTTCCCTGTAACCCTCCATTTCCCATGGCTAACACATTTAATCTACAGATCCCTGAACACTATGAGCAATTTAGCATGGCGTTTTTTACCCAGTGTGTGGTGGGAATCTGGAACTCACCACCTGTGTGGGTGATTGAATCAGAAGCCCTCATAATAGTTAAGAAGTATTTAGATGTGTACTTGTGATGTTAAGGCGTACTAGGCCATGGGCCAGGTGCTGGAAAATGGGATTAGAATAGTTAGGTGATTGATTTTGGATGCCATGAGCTGAAGGGCCTTTTTCTGTGCTGTAGGCCTCTATAAATTGCTGACCGTCTGCAGAGGTGACTATGGGTTAGTGTTTTAGCCATAAGGATTGATTTTAACAGTAATAGTTTGCATTCACAACAAGTAAATGTAATTCATACGTAGACATTTTTAATTAACCTATTTTGACTTGTTATGACACACCTGGAGCAGGGCCACTGTGGCACAAGACCTTGTAATTCTTAGTTTAACAAGCTTTATCAGATTAATTGCTAACAATGTTGACTCCCACAATGTGACACACCAACTTTGTCCCCAGTCTCAGTTAGTACGCTGCTTGTTTGCTGTGCAGTGGCCTGTTGGAGCTGCTTGATATTGGTTTGGAGTTACTTTCTGATCCTGGCCTAGAATAGGTATTCTGATTGCTCGAGCAAATAATGTTGCTGGTTTCTGCAACTGGATCTGGTTTATATTAAATAGCGTTATATTAGTCTGTTTCTATGCCTTATATCAATTCAGTTCAACCAGCCCATGCTGGGGTTTAAGCCCCATTCAAGTCTTCTTGCGTCTTTTTTTTCCTCTCATCTAGATCTACCATCAAAACCTCTTCTATAACTCCTTGAGGGGAGATGATGGCCTAATGGTATTATTGCTGGACTGTTAATCCAGAGACCCAGATAATATTCTGGGGACCCAGGTTCAAATCCTGCCACGGCAGATGGTGGAGATAGTAGGAACTGCATATGCTGGAGAATCTGAGATAACAAGGTGTAGAGCTGGATGAACACAGCAGGCCAAGCAGCATCAGAGGAGCAGGAAGGCTGACGTTTCGGACCTAGACCCTTCTTCAGAAAATTTTCAGAAGAAGGGTCTAGGCCTGAAACGTCAGCCTTCCTGCCCCTCTGATGCTGCTTGGCCTGCTGTGTTCATCCAGCTCTACACCTTGTTATCACAGCAGATGGTGGAATTTGAATTCAATAAAATCTGGAATTAAGAATCTAATGATCATGAATCCATTGTCTATTGTCAGAAAAAAACCATCTGGTTCATTAATGTCCTTTAGGGAAGGAAACTGCCATCCTTACCTGTGACTCCAGACCCACGGCAATGTGGTTGACTCTTAACTGCCCTCTGGTTAATTAGGGATGGGCAATAAATGCTGCCTAGCCAGTGATGCCCTCATCCCATGAATGAATAAAGAATAATATATGCTTTACCATTTTTCCTTCAATGCATCCACCCTTTTCATTTCAACTACTTCTTTTGGCCATGAATTTCACATTCTACCCATTCTGTGAAGGAGGAAGCTTTTTCTGAATTCCCTTTTGGATTTCCTGGTGACAGCCTTATGTCGACACAATCTAATTCTGGCCTTCCCCATAGAAAGAAACCTCCTTGACATATCCATCCAATGAAAATTTTTCATAATTTAAAAAACTTCTGTCTCCACTCAGCTTTTCTTTTTAAGCGAAAGAGACCTAACCTGTCAAACGTTTCTCAGATTGTTCTTGGAAATCTCTCTGCACTACCTCCAGTGCTTCCATATCCTTTTTAAAATATGACATGTGGGACAACTTGCTCTCAAGTTTTGTAATACAGCAGAGAAGCAAATGAGCTCTTCCCTGAAGCATAGAAACTTGAATTTAAAACAAGAACTATCTCATCAATATTCAAATAGATTTTTTTCTTTCATTAACAAAAAGTAAATGAAAATGAGGAAACTGAACTGTTCTGTCACTTTAAATAAATAGTCCTTTTTTACCTGTTGCACTTCAGAGGCTAGTTCTAGCATCCAAGTTGCTTCCGGGCTGACAGCATGAAACTTACCGGAGTGTTAGGACCAGTATGGTATACAACGTAGTCTGATGCTGAACTGAGAATAAAATGAGTTATTGCCAGCACTTCAGGATTTTTTCGAAGGGGTGTACAAACATTATAGAGATGAGAGCAATCCTACTAGGTCTACAAAGGCACGTGTCTAAAATAGGAAATTGCCCCTAGTGTCCAGGGGTGTGTAAATTAGGTGGATTAGACACGGGAAATGCTGGGTTGCAAGAAGAGGATAGGGAAATGCATCTGGGTGGGATGCTCTTTGGAAGGGCGGTGTGGACTTGTTGGGCCGAGTGGCCTGTTTCCACACTGTAGGGATTCTATGAATTCTATGAAAAAGGAAAGGCACTCCCTTCCTTTGTTGATGTGCGTAAATAGGGAAGTAGTCTGATGTACAAGAGGTGAATTTATCATTCATTCTATATTCCTAACAGATCGTTCTGTGAGCTTCCAGGAGAAACCAGCGAGCAGCAGCCTTTTCTTCTAAAGCACCATAGCCTTCCATCAACACCATCACCAATCAGGAAAAATGTTAGAAGCCACCACTGTACTGTGAATGAGGTGAGTAATATGTTCAAAATCAAAACAAAATGCTGTAGCAGGCAGCAAACATAGGGAGAGAACCAGAGTTAATATTACAGGTGTCAATGCCTTATCATCAGAACTGGAAGAAATTAAAGGTGTGACAGGTTTTAAGCAAGAATAGAGGGAAGGAAAAGCATGAGGGGTGGAAAGAACAAAAGGGAAAGTCTGTAATAGGGTCGATGCAGGCAAGATTCAAAAAACAAAGGGATGACGGCATAAGGTAAAAGGGAAACAAGGGTGTAGTGTGACAGCTGAGAAAGCAAAATAAAGGCCAGAAGGAGCTGTAATTGATAGCAGATCCAGTGGAGAAAATGCAAGTTTATGATCTGAAGTTCAAGCCAGAAGTGGGGGAAAGATTGACAGAAAACAAACTTCGTTATACACCTCAATGAATATTTTGAATGACTTACTCTGAGCCAGTCAGTTCTGAGATTATTTTGAGATTATTGCATCATATGCAACTGCGACAGTGATTTCAGTGTCATTCGCTATCTTCATTCTGAATGCGTTATATTATTTCTCTTCAGTAAAGAAGGAAATTTCAAATGGGTAAATAAATATATCTGAACACAGTTGCAGCTGGAATGTAGAGATGTTGACTACAGCTAATTATAATTCTTACACAAGCTTTTCAATGTTTGTTAAATTTCATTACCCAACATTTCCTGCTTAGTTAGTCTTCTGTTGTGAGTTCCTAAAAGCCGAAGCCAGGGCTTACCAAATTTGTTACCCCCACTGTGATCCCAATTTGAAGCTTGAAAATTGTTGTACCCCTGGGTATGTGGTGGAGTGGGTGCAGAAAACCTATGACAGCAAAAGAAGGAGGAAGGTTTGCTATTGCTGCCTTGGAGCTCATGACACCCACTTTGGGAAGACCTGACCTAAGTAATGTGTTACTTCTATCACAGAATATGTTCTTACAAGCCAAAGGTACTAATGCTGACTTCTGTACTGTTGCCACATGATTGCATCATGTTAGACACTACCCTACAACACTTTCAAATAATACAATTATATTTAAGCATCTCCTGACACAATTCATTAAACATTGAGAATTACTTTAGATGTTCGGTGCTTAAATGCTTCACAGTTTCTCTGCCTTATTTACTGACATTATATTGTAAGCTATATTCAACATATAAAATTTAATGAGGTTCAGTCAAGTTACAGTAACAGTTTATACTAAATGTACCTGTCACAAATTCAGTTTGTGGATGCTCCTCTGGACTAGTAAGGCAAAATAAGTAAATGTAAACTACATTTATAAAGCTATTAAACGAAAATCTACAACCATTCCGTATGAAACTTTGCAATCTTTCTCTTCAAGTAAAGTTTCAAATTAGTCCTTAATCAGACACAGCACATCTTAACGAGCTTCTAAGATTTTGTTCAGGAATTGTCAGCAGAGTCTTGTCTTGCAAAGTCAGGCCCATCGGACTGTCCCGCCTTGACATCCAGATTTCCACTCCAGCTATCAACCTAGAGCCCTGTAAATGAGCACAATCCAGAATGTGCTTGAGTTCCAGGCCGATCAACATGCTGACTGGCCGGAATCAGAAGATTCCCTACGCTGTGGAAACACGCCATTCTGCCCAACGGGTCCACACTGACCCTTCAAAGAACATTCCACCCAAACCCATGCCCCTACCCTCATCCACCAGCCTGCACATCTCTGAACACTAAACGGCACTTTAGCATTGCTAGTCCACCTAATGTGCACATCTTTGCAATGTGGGTGGAAACCGGAGTACCTGGCAGAAACCCACCCAGACCCGGAGAGAACGTGCAGACTCCACACGGACAGTTGCCCAAGGGTAGAATTGAACCCGGGTCCCTGGAGCTGTGAAGCAGCAGTGCGAGCCACTGAGCCACTGCAATGGTGAACTGTGTCTGGGCAGGGTGAAGTCAGAGGAAACTCTGTTGGAGGTCCGTAATGGTCCTGACATGCAAGGTGGTCATCTGACCTTGGTATAAGAGCGAAAGACTAATCAAACCCATCTAATAGCTGGTTCCGTCCAAAGCTTCCCTCAGGATAGCTGGTGCTCGTCCCCCTGCAGCTTTACCCAGTAATTTTAAGGTGATTGGAGGAAGGTATAGGGGAGATGTCAGAGGTAGGTTCTTTACACAGAGAGTGGTGGGCATGTGGAATGCGCTGCTGGCAGTGGTAATGGAGTCAGACACATTAGGGACATTTAAGCGACTCTTGGATAGGCACACGGATGATGTTAAAATGTAGGGTATGCAGGGTAGTTTGATCTTAGAGTAGGATAATAGGTCGGCACAACATCGTGGGCCGAAGGGCCTGTACTGTGCTGTACTGTTCTGTGTTCTAAAGCGAATGATTAGAGGTCTGGGGGGCTGAAACGATCTCAACCTATTCTCAAACTTTAAATGGGTGAGAAGCCCAACTCACTGGCTTGGAGCCAGGCATGGAATGTGAGTGCCTGGTGGGCCACTTCTAGTAAGCAGAACTGGTGCTGTGAGATGAACTGAATGCTGGGTTAGGGTGCCCGATGCCAACACTCATCACCCCGACAAAAGGTGTTGGTTGATAAAAGACAGCAGAATGGTGGCCATGGAAGTCGAAATCCTCTAAGGAGTATGTAACATCTCACCTGCCAAATCAACTAGCCCTGAAAATGGATGGCGGTGGAGTGTCGGGCCCATACCCTGCTGTCGCTGGCAATGCAGAGCCTGCGGAAGCTACACGAGTAGGAGGGCCACTGTGGTGAGCACAGAAGCCAAGGGTGCGAGCCTGGGTGGAGCTGCTGCAGGTGCAGATCTTGGTGGTAGTAGCATATATTCAAATGAGAACTTTGAATGTGATCATTGTTTCCATACAGCCAAGAGTTATTAGTATTTTCTTGAGTACTCATATGACGAACAAGGGTAGAGCCACCAACACCCACAAAACATGAGCAGACCACTGGACATTGAGCTGAATCTATGGTCTTCACCTGCTGAGACTATCCTGAGCAGAATTTGAGCCAGACATCTTGTAACACAAGGTGAGATTGCTAACAATAAGGCAAAGGCCCACCCCACTCAGCTTCCTAATATGTTTGTCATTTAGTGTATTTTTTGGAACAAATTGGGCATACTAAACAAGAAATAGCTGTATATACTTGTAAAGTGCTGGCTGACCACAGTAAAGGGGAGAAAGGAGACAAAAGCACCTCCTTTTCTCCACCAATCCCTCAAATACAGTCCACGCAAACCAGTTGCTTCTAGATGCTGACACGAGTTGTATACTTGTTTCATTTCCTGTACCAAACAGACACTGAGGCACTGAATATCTGTTTTGCATTGATTGGGAAGTTTCAAACTATAATCCCAGGACTGATCGAAGTAGTTGCTCACAACTGGGTGGCAAGATGAGTGCTATAGATACTTCGAAATAACCTATTCACATGTAATGACACACCTCTGGAGCAGATGGAATTTGAACCGAGGCCTTCTGGTGCAGAGGAAGGGACATTGCCACTGCACCACAGGAACCTTCTATATTTACTCAGCACTGACATTAACTCGCCTGAGACAAAGGTCAGCAAGAATTTTTAGCAAGTGTGAGGTTCAAACCATACCCCTTAGAAACAGGAACATTAATCCAGCACCTTAGACCAATCAACCTTATAAAAGAGCAACAGATCAAATTGCAGATATTTTTCAATCAACCTGATTCAGAAGTATTATGACACACCTCTGGTGCAGGTGGCACTTAAACCTGGATCACCTGGCCCAATGCTAAGGACTCTACCAGTGCACCATAACAGCCTCTAGGAGGAGTGCTATATTGGTAACAAATCTCGGTTTAGAAAGGTAGCTAGTTCTTGATTGTTATCCAGTGACTCCCTACTTCAAGTGTTAGTATACAGATGACTGATAAAAGCAACTTGGGGCATAGCTGTGTTGTAACCAAAGCTTGAATAATCTGCTGATGATTGCTCAAATGAAAATGGCACTACAGTTGTCCCTGAAGAAGTCAACACCTTCAGGAAAGGAGGACAGATTTTCCAGAATGTAAAACATAAATTTATTTTCTTTCTGAAGAACATAGAAAAGAATGATAAGGAACAGTATCAACTCCTGTTACGACTGGTGGCTGCAGGATTAGACAAAAAATCTAAGCAGCAACCTTCAGTTTCTGCATCCAAACCAACGCAATGTGTGTGAGTATCAGTGATCTCTGTTTTGTGTTTTAAGATTTTATCTTTTTTAGTACCTGCCTTGACACAGTGGCTTTAATTAAGCGACATGAACCAATGCACTTCACAGAATGAAATTTTAATATGAAGCCTAGTAAGAAGATATTAAAATAAGTGACTAAAAGCTTGGTCAAAAATTTATTTGAGAGTTTTGTTGTATCACCACAAATTACCTTTAATTTGGCTACTTTTTAAGAAATCTCACAGACAGCCAAGTACTGAAACAATGATTTAATATTTATTGCATTTGGCAACCAAAATAAGACCCTCAAATAGGCAAGTTAAACCTCACAACCTAACTTGGCTATTACCTGATTAATGGTGGAACTTGGCCAGATTCCACCAGCAGTGTCTGTCTCTGGATGTGTCTAAGGTTCGAACCTGGTACAGTGTTGTTCTTCAAAGTTCTTCTGCTCCCAGTATTGGATTCTTATATAATTTTCTCTCTTTCCAGTTTATAATGTGACATTATTGTTATCCTTTAACTTCCTTCATCCCCAACAGTGATTACATTTCTGGAGACCTGAAGTCTGCAGCTTGCCTTATTATCAGATGGAGCTCCCTTGTTCCTTTTATTTTTTAGCATTATGCAAATAATTTTATTCAATACGTCCACCGCCAGGAAAAACATCAATGTGGCCAGGGAGCCAGTAACAAGAAAAGCCTGATAAGGGCAATGCTTACGTGAAAAAAGTGAAGGAGGAGGGTAGGAATTAAGTCAAAATTGAATTGGAGGGGGAAACAAAGCAATCCACCTCCTATGGTGCCCACCTCTCCCTAAAGGCATTGAGAGCATTGTTGGACAGCACGTACTCCCTCTCCAAGGACACCCGGGCTCGAACATGGCCATGGAACTTGGGCAGACAGTTGGCTGAAATGAACCCCTCCATGGCCCGCTGCCTGGACCTGTTTATATCCAACCTGGTCAGACCTAGGAGCAGACCCACGAGGAGAACTCCCCTGTTCCTTCTTAAATTTGGATTGGCTGTCTGTCTAAAACACAACTTTTCCTGCATTTAACCCATTTACTTCAGAACATTACTTCTGCAGGCATGCTTAATTACACACTTGGCACAAGACAGCAGCTTATCAAGCAGCTATTATCTCTTTTCTCCAAGGAAACAGCTTGTTTATGTTTGTTCTTCCCAGAGATGGTTAATTCACATGTTGCTTTTAATTCCTTTATAACAGTTTCTCCTTGCCCCTTTCATCTTAAGACACAATTTATTCCAGAAAGAGTTATTGCTTCTGGTTTCTGTGTGTAACAGTTTATCTTTTGTTGATTCATTCAATCCATGAACAGTTATTAAAGTTGTGACGTTTATAATATCACAGGAGTATTAAAGAACTGAAAAGAGGCAAGGTTCAAGCAGTGAATTCAGAATTCAAAGTTTAACTCTTGATGACTGAAGAACTGGCTTTCAATGATGGAGTGATAAAAGTAGGGAGTGGTCAGGGAACAGAGATTGTGGCAGAGATTAGTTGTTGTCTTCCCAGTATATGTTTGGAAGAAATTTTCCTCCCATAGAAATAGATATTAGAAAAGTAGTCTGGCATCTTGATGCCATCTTCCACCCTGTATAAGCTGAGCTTATTCAAAACTGCATTACTCGCGTTAAGCCCCATTTATCTCTCTTTCCTGTGCTTGCTCATCTACATTGACCTCTGATCTGGCAATATCTACATTTTAAAACTCCATTATTCTTTTTTGGTTATGTTAGTGATGGCATTCCACTTTTTATTGTATACTTAATTCTATCATTCTCCGCATTGTTTACCTTTAATATTTTTATTCATCTACACTCTAAGACATTTTAAAATCATTTGTTTGGAAATGAACCTTGCTAATTAGGCCATTTATTGTGCATTTCTAGTTGCCCTTCAAAGTGGTAGTGAATAGTCTTTTTGAACCCCTGTGGTCTTTGTGATGTAGGGACACCCACAGTGCTGTTAGGAAGGAAGTTGAGTGGCTTAGAGGGGAGCTTGCAGGTGGCAGTGTTCCCATATAACTGCTGCCCTCATCCTTCTAGATAGCAGAGGACATCAGTTTTGAATTGGTGAATTGCTGTAGTACAACTGGTCGATTGTTTCAACCGTTGCCACTGTGATGGATGAGGTGCCTATCAAGCAGGCTGTTTTGTTTTGCATGGGTGCAGCTTGAACAACACTCAAGAAATATGATTCCATCCGGGACAAAACAGTCTACTTGATTATAGATGGCAGACAGGCTGCAGACAATCAAGAATTGAATTATTTGCTGCTGAATTCCCAGCCTCTGACCTGCTGTTGTTGTCACTGTATTTATATGACTGGTTTAGTTCAGCTTTCGGTCAATACTCACACCCAGGATGTTAATGGTGGGGTAACATCAGAGGCTGATGGTCATTCTTATTCCAAATAGACTTTGCCTGACAGTTATCAGAATGTATTTTGCCATTTATTAGCCCAGAATATTGCCCAGTTTTTGCTGTATACATGAATGGACTTCTTGATTATCTGAGAAGTCATGAATGGTGCTGAACATTGTGCAGCCATCTACAAATATTTCCACTTGTGACCTTACAATGGGGGGAAGGTCATTGATGAAATAGCTGAGGATGATTAGGCCTAGGACATTCCCCGAGGAACTCCTGCAGAGATGTCCTGAAGCTGAGATCATTGGCCCGCAGTTGAGAATTACTCCAACCAGTTATTGTCGAAGTCAATTTGTCATAGCCATCATGTCACGGAAAGAGGCCCTGCAGCCCATTGTGTCCATGCCAGTCATCAAGCATCCATCTATTCTAATCCTATTGTCCAGCACTTGGCCCATCTCCTTGTATGTTATGATGTTTCAAGAGCTCATCTAACTAGCTCTTAAATGTCTTGAGAGTTACTGCATTTACCACCCTTTCAGGCAATGAACTCCAGATACATACAACACCATTGACCAGAAGCTCCACTGGACTCACCATATAAATACAGTGGCTACAGGAACAGGTCAGAGGCTAGGAATACTGCAGTGAGTAACTCTCCTAACTCCCCAAAGCCCGTCCATCTGCAAGACACAAGTCAGGACTGTGATGTTATACTCCACAATTGTCTGGATGACTGCATCCCCAACAACATTCAAGAAGCTTAACACTATCCAGACAAAGGAGCCTGCTTGATTAACACTGCATCCGCAAACACTCCCACCCTCCACCACCAATTCTTAGTAGCAAAGTGTGTAGCATCTACAAGGTGCAGTACAGAAATTCATCAGAGTTGCTTAGACAACATCTTCGAAACACATACCATAACCATCTAGAAAGACAAGGGCAGCAGATACCAAGGAACATCATTTGCAAGAGATAGTAGGAACTGCAGATGCTGGAGAATCTGAGATAACAAAGTGTACAGCTGGATGAACACAGCAGGCCAAGCAGCATCAGAGGAGCAGGAAAGCTGACATTTCGGGCCTAGACCCTCCTTCAGTCATTTGCAAGTTCCCTTCCAAGCCACTTATCATCTCAACTTGGAAATGTATCATCGTTGGGTCAAAATCCTGGTCAAAATGCCCAGCAGCATTGTGGGTCATCCCACAGCACGTGGACTCCAGTGGTTCAAGAAGGCAGCTCACCACCACCTTCTCAAGGGCAAGTAAATGCTGGCCCAACCATCAATACCTGCAGCTCATGAGTGAAGAATTAAAAAAAAAAAAAATTCTCTTTATTAGCTTTGCAGGCATCAACTGCTGGTTCTTAAAAATTCCCAATCCTCTGGTACCACTAGTTTTCACCATTTTATATGCCTGAGCTTTTGATTGGATACACTCCTTGACTGGCTTTGTTAACCACAGATGTTTCATCTTTCTCATAGAGTCCTTCTTTTCGACCAGAATAAATTTTTGGTGACCATTGTGAAATAGCTGCTTAAATGTCTGCCACTGCTCTTCCACTGACTTTCCCATTTGTCGATTTTCCCAGCCCACTTTAGTCAACTGTCTTCATAACTATAATTGCTCTTATTTAAGTTGAGGACACTGGTTTGAAACCTGAGTTGCCCTCCCTCAACCTGAATTTGAAATTCTACTATGTTGTTATAACCCCCCTCCCCGAGCATCTTGAATTAACTATGAGATCTTATTAATCCTGCCACATTAGAAATTACTAGATCTAAAATAGTTTGTTCCTGGTGATGTTATGGAACATACTGCTCTCAGAAACAACCTGTGATACACTCTACATATTCGTCCCATGTTGTCCTTACCCATCTCTGATTGGCTTTAAATAGAGGTATAGGGTGTAGAAGTATGGTAGATTTTTACAAATCACTGTTTAGACCTCAGCTAGAGTATTTCAATAAGTTCTGGAAACCATAATTTAGAACAATTTCAAAACCTTGGACACATTGTTGAGGAGGTTTATAAGGATCAAATCAGAAATGAAAGAATTCATTTGCACGGAGATACTAGAGAAGGTCACTTGTTGTCGTCAGATAATAGAGGGTTAGGAGGAGATTTAATAGAGGTATGTAAAATTAAAAGGGGCTTTGATAGAATAGATAGCAAAAACTGTTTCACTGGCCAGAAAGTTTAATAACCAGAGGTCAGAAGTGTAAGGTAATTGGCTGACAATGAGAACTTATTTGTGAGTTATACTGTAGAATGTACTGTTGATAGGATGCGGATTCAATAAAAAAAACCTTCTAAAGAGCATTAGATAAATCCTTAAATAGAATGTTTGCAGTGCTACAGGGAAAAAACAGGGAAATGGAACCAATTTGGGTAACACTTGCGAAAAAAGCCCACGTAAGCATGATGGGCCCTTCAGTCTGTGTGTTTCTATGATATAGCAACTTTCCCAAGCTCAGGATGCCCCATGGTGCTTCACAGACAACAAAATAGTGTTATCACTGTTTAATTGCACACAAAAAAGTCCAATCTGTTTTGTGGAGTTTCATGAAGTGGCTTTTTTCTGCCACATTTAATAAGGAGTCAATAACTAAACAATTTCAGAAACTAGGACCTGCTTAGTATTCCTCATATTTTCTTGCTTTCTTAAACGTACGAGTTGTTCTTTGCTGTGCTACGGAATCATGCTTTTCATCTGGGAAGTAAGAGCTGATGAGAAAAGTTTTCTGGTAATCCTTCTATTTTGTGCAAAACTGCTTCATTGCTAAAAGATTTCATATTGTTTCTACAGTAGTTCTGCTGGTCCCAGCCAGCGTAATCATACAAAGGCTGAATCTAAGGACGGATTTAGTGACTGTGAAAATAATCAGATAGCACTGCCAACATTAAAACTAGGTAAGTACAACTACTTCATCAACTTTCACGGAGAGGAATTCATGCTTGTTCATTTTGAAAAATGTTTGAAGTATATTCTTTTGAAATCATTTTTGTGCATGCTTGTGTATAAGGCAAGAAATTTAGATAATTCCGAGTGGAATCTAAATACAAGTCATTATGCCCTTTGTGAAACTTTGTACAATTCCATTGTCCCTTGCGCTCAGTTTTTGTCCTTTCGTACTAGTCTGAGGAAGGACATTATTGCTATTGAAGAAGTCCAGTGAACACTCACCAGACTGATTCACAGGATGGGACTGACATCTGATGGAAGACTGGATTGACTGGGCTTGTACTCACTGGAATTTAGAAGAATGAGGGGGATCTCATAGAAGCATAAAAAATCCTGATGGGACTGGACAGGCTAGATGCAGGAAGAAAGTTCTTGATTTTGGGAATGTCTAGAACTAGATGTCACAGTCTAAGCTATACAGGACAGAGATAGGGGAAAATTTCTTTGCTCAGAGAGTTGTGAACCTGTGGAATTCTCTCTTTCTGGAAGCTGTTGGGCCAGTTCATTAGATATATTCAGGAGGGAGCTGGATGTGGCCCTTGCAGCTAAAGGCTTCAGAGGCTATGGAGAGAAAGCGGGAATGGGATACTTGAGATTGCGTGATCAGCTGTGATCATATTAAATGGTGGTGCAGGCTTGAAGGGCCGAATGGCCTACTCCACCTATTTTCTAGGTTTCTATGTTTCTAAATTCCCCTGCTCATTCATTCCTCTGTATTTCAAAAATCTGTTGATCTCAGCCCTTAATATACTCTACAACTAAGCAGCCACAGCCATCTGGAATTAAGAGTTCTAAAAATTCATTCACCTCAGTAAAGAAATTTCTCATCTCAGTCCGAAATGTCCGACCATTTATCCTGAGAGCCTGGCCTCAGCATTAAACTGTTCAGCCAAGAGAAACAGCCTTTCAGCTTTCAGTAGAGCTTGCAGCACAGAAACAGGTCATTTGGTAAATCTGCTGTATGTTGGTGTTGGTACTTTTTATGTTCCACTCCCCCTCATCTAACCTTATCAACACATCCTTCATTTCCTCTCCAGCATACTTACCCAGTTTTCCCATGAGCGTGTATATGATCTTCAGCTATTCAAATAAAAACAAACAAATTGCAGCTGCTGGAAATCTAAAATAAACAGAGATGCTGGAGAAACTCAACAGGTCTGGCAGCATCTGTGGAGAGAGAAACAGAGTTAACGTTTTGAGTCCAGTATAACTCTCCTTCAGAACAGTTCTGAAGAGGGGTCATTCTGAACTGGAAGCATCTAACTCGAATAAGTTAGATTAATGGTATCAATCAGTGTTATTGTTACTTCAGGTCCATCCATATGGAAGAACTCTAATACTGCCAAGTCAACATCAGTGAATGCCAATGTAAGGTAAGAAAATCAGTTTAATTTCTGTCAGAACAATTGGAGTAGTTATGGAGTCATAGAGTCATACAGCACAGAAACAGACTCTTTGGTCCAACTGGTCCGTGCTGAACAGACATCCTAAGTCTGACCTAATCTCATTTGCCAGCACTTGGCCCATATCCCTCTAAACCCTACTTATTCATATACCCATCCAGATGCCTTTTAAATGTTGTAATTGTACCTGCCTCCACCATTTCCTCTGTCAGCTCATTCCATACATGCACCACCCACTGCGTGAAAAAGTTACCCCTTCAGGCCCATTGTAAATCTTTCCCCTCTCATCTTAAACCTATACCATCTATTGGACTCCCTCACGCTAGGAAAAAGACCTTGGCTATTCACCCTATCCATGCCCCTCATGATTTTAAAAACCTTTATAAAGCCACCCTACAGCTTCTGACACTCCAGGAGAGAAAAGCCTGAGCCTATTCAGCCTCTCCCTATAACTCAAACCCTCCAGTCCCAGCAACATCCTTGCAAAAGTTCTCTGCACACTCTCAAGTTTAACAACACCCTTCCTCTAGGAGGGCGACCAGAATTGTATATAATATTCTAAAAGTGGCCTTGCCAGTGTCCTATACAGCCACAACATGATGACCCGACTCCGTACTCAGTTTTCTGACCAATGAAGTCACGTGCCAAAAGCTTTCTTTACCCTGTTTACCTGCTACTCCACTTTCAAGGAATTATGTACTTGCAACCCTTGGTCTCCTTGTTCGGCAACACTCCCCAGGGCTCTACCATTAACTGTATAAGTCTTGCCCTGATTTATCTTACCAAAATGCAATGCCTCACATTAATCTGTATTAACTCCATCTGCCACTCCTCAGCAGATTTGATCACAGTCATGTTGTACTCTGAGATAGTCTTCTTCACTATCCACTACACCACCTATTTTAGTGTCATCTGCAACCTTACTAACCATGCCTCCTACATTCAAATAATTTATATAGATGAGGAAAAGCAGTGGACCCAGCACAAATCCTTGTGGCACACCGCTGGTCACAGACCTCCAAGTCTGAAAAGCAAGCCTCTAACAGCACCCTCTGTCTTCAACCTTCAAGCCAATTTTGTCCAATTTGCTAGCTCCCCTTGGATCCTGTGTGATCTAACCTTACTAACCAGTCTACCATGCGGAACCTTGTTGAAAGCTTTGCTGAAGTCCATATAACCAATGTCTACCACTCTGCCTTCATCAAATTTCTTTGTCATTTCTTCAAATAAATGCAATCAAGTTCGTGAGGCACCATTTCCCATGCACAAAGCCATGTTGCCTATCCCTAATCGATCCTTGCCTTTCCAAATATATGTAAATTCGGTCTCTCAGATTCCCCTCCAACCACTAACATAAGGATCACCAGTCTACAGTTCCACTGGATTTTCCTTCCAGTCTTAAATAATGGCACCACATTAGCCAACCTCCAGCATTCTGGCACCTCACCTGTGACTGTTGATGATACAATATCTCAGCAAGAGGCCCAGCAATTTCTTCACTAGCTTCCCACAAAGTTCTGGGAAATACCTGCCAGGTCCTGGGGATTAATCTAACTTTATGCATTTTAAGACTTCTAGCACCACCTCTTCTGTAACGTGAACTCTTCAAGACATCACTATTTATTTCCCCAAGTTTTATGTCCTTGTCCACAGTTAATACTCATTTAGTATTGCACTCATCTCCTGTGGTCCACACATAGACGACCATGTTGATCTCTCCCTACTTATCCTTAATGTACTTGTAGAATCTCTTTGATACTCCTTAACTCTAATTGCCAAAGCTATCTCATGTCCCCTTTTTGCCCTCCTGATTTCCCTTAGAGTATGCTTCTCTAGGGATTCACTTGATCCCAGCTGTCTATACCTGACATATGCCTCCTTTTTCTTGACCAGAGCTTCAATTTCTCTAGTCATCCAGCATTCCCTATACCTACCAGTCTCGCCCTTCATACTAACAGGAGCATACTGTCTCTGAGTTCTTATCTCATTTTTAAAGACCTTGCACTTCACAACAACTTAGGGGAGGTGATGGCCTAGTGGTATTATCGCTGGATTGTTAATCCAGAGACCCAGATAACATTCTGGGGACGTGGGTTCGAATCCCGCCACGGCAGATGGTGGAATTTGAATTCAATTAAAAAATATCTGGAATTAAGAATCTAATGATGACCATGAATCCATTGTCAATTGTCAGGAAAAACCCATCTGGTTCACTAATGTCCTTTAGGGAAGGAAACTGCCATCCTTACCTGGTCTGGCCTACATGTGACTCCAGACCCACAGCAATGTGGTTGACTCTTAACTGCCCTCTGGTCAATTAGGGATGTGCAATAAATGCTGCCTGGTCAGCGATGCCCTCATCCCATTAATGAATGAAAGGACCCTTGACCTGCGAATAGACTCCACCAAGCAACTTTTGAAAGCTCCTGTCCATTACTCCAATACTCTAATAATCCAATTTAGAACTTTAACATTTTGATCAGTTCTATCCTTTTCCGTAACTATTTAAGACTGATAGAATTATGATCACTTGTCCCAAAGGGCTCTCCCATTGACCTCTCAGTCACTTGCCCTGCCTTTATTTCTCAACTGAAGGTCAGGTATTGCTCCTTCTCCAGTAGGTACATCTACGTGTTGAATAAGAAAGTTTTCTTTTGGCTGTTATAATCAACAAATAGCACATTGTGTTGATGTGATAGGTTTATTTTCAAGCAACAAGGTTGGTTAACGGCAAACCAAATTTGAATATTATTCTCTTTCCTGCTCTGGGTAACAGTTCCAAATCCAGAGAGGTGAGCTCTGATTTTGAGAATAATTTAAATGAAATGAGTTGGAACAGTACCCAACTTTTCTCTAATCAACCAAAGAATGAAGATGATGGGATTGATGAAAGGATTGAGCTCCTTTAATGAATTTAGGACATTGAAGTATAATTTACAGCCAATTTGAAAAACTTTTGAAGAGTGATCACTGTTGCAGCTGTTTGACAGTGGGAAACACAGCAACCCAGTTTGTACACAAGACCATATATATAGCCATGAGACAACCAGATAATCTGCTTTTGGTGATGTTGGTTTGGACATAATTTCTGGCACAGGACATGAGTGAGAACGATTCTGCTTTCGTCTGACTGATCATGTTTTATTTGGTGGCAAAAATTAAATCTATACCCACACAGTCATGTTTTAAACTGTATTCAGAAATAGGTTTCTGTCCAGGCTGGTCCTGAAAACTGTGGCAGAAATTGGATTTATTTTGCAGTCTTTTTGGGGCCATCAGTTGAGACTTTGTGAGTGCAGGTGCTATTTATTAGTGCAGTGCACGTGAATGATATATGGGTTGGCCTTGAATGTTATGACGTGCCAAGTGCTCGTCCAATGTATTTTTTAAAGGCTGTGAGGCAGCTCATTTCAGACTGGCACCACCATCTGGGTAAAAAGGTTTTTCCTCACATCCTCACTGAGCCTCCAGCTCCTCAGCTTGAACTATCTCCCCTCGTGTGTGAGCTTAAAACTAAGTGGAAGAGCTACTCCTTCCCCACTCTGTCCATGCCCCACATACAACTCCATCAGATGCCCCCCCCTCAATCTTCTGTATTATAAAGAAAACAACAAAACCTATTCAACCTTTCCTTATAGCTTAAATTTTCCATCACAGGCAGCATCCTGGTGAATCTCCTCTGCACCACCTCCATACCCTTCCTGTAATGTGGCAATCAGAACTGCACACAGTACTTTAGCTGTGGTCTCACAAAAATTCTGTACAACTCCAACATGACATCCCTGCTTTGTAACCGATGCCTTGATTGATAAAGGCGAGTGTCCCATAGCCTTTTTCATCATCCTACTAACATGCTGTTCCCCCTCCAGAGATCTGTGGACAAACACACTAAGGTCTCTTTGTTCCGCAGAACTTCTGAACGTCACGCTGTTCGTTGAATACCCCCTGTCAAATTACTCCTTCCAAAGTGTGTCACCTCACATTTTTCAGGGTTAAATTCCATCTGCCACTAATCTGTCCATTTAACCATCCCCGTTTATATCTTGGAGCCCAAAACACTCAACTTCAACTGTTAACCACCTGATCAATCTTTGTGTCATCAACAGATTTACTCGTCCAACCCACCACACAGTCATCTCTGTCATTTATATAAATGACAAATAATTGGGGACCTAGCACAGATCCCTGTGGTATGCCACTGGACACTGGCTTCCAGTTACTAAAGCAGCCTTGTTTCATCACCCTCTGTCTCCTACAACTGAGCCAATTTGAATCCACTTTATCAAAATACCCTCTATCCCATGTGCATTTGCCTTCTAGACAAGTCTTCTATGTGGGACCTTGTCAAAGGCTTTGCTGAAATCCATATAAACTACATCAAATGTATTATCCTCATTTACACCCTGGTCAGCTTCTCAAAAAGTTTAAGCAAATTTGTTAGGCATGACCTGCCTCTGATAAAGCCGTGTTGATTATCACTGAGGGCAGCACGGTGGCTCAGTAGTTAGCACTGCTGCCTCACAGCGCCAGGGACCCAGGTTCAATTCCACCCTTGGGTGACTGTTTGTGTGGAGTTTGCATATTCTCCCAGTGTCTGCATGGGGTTTCCTCCCACAGTCCAAAGATATGCAGGTTAGGTGGATTGGTCATGCTGAATTGCTCATAGTGTTCAGGGATGTGTAGATTAGGTGGATTATAGGGGTATGGGTCTGGGTGGGATGCTCCGAGGGTCAGTGTGGGCTTGTTGGGCCGAAGGGCCTGTTTCCACACTGGAGTGATTCTATTCTATAATCTTCTAAGCCTTGCCTATCTAAGCAGAGATAGATGCTGTCCTTTAGAATTTTCTCCGATAGTTTCCCTACCACTGATGTGAGGCTCATTAGTCTGTAGTTCTCTCGTTTATCTCTACAACTGTTCTTAAATATTGGAACCACATTAGCTGTTCTCCAGACTTGTGGCACCTTCCTCATGACCAGAGAGGAATTAAAAATTTGGGTCAGTGCCCTGCAATCTGCTCCCTTGCCTCCCAGAGTAGCCTAGACAGAATTCATCTGGACCTGGATAGTTGTCCACTTTTACGCCTGCCAACACTTCGAAATCCCCAGTTCTTGCCTACGTCAATTTGCTCAAGCACCTCGCAGTCTCTCTCCCTGCGTTCCACACCTTAGTCCTTATTCTCTTCGATGAAGATGAATGTGAAGCATTGGTTCAACACTTTACCAATGTCCTGTGGTTCCACCCACAGACTGCCCCCTTGGTCCCTAATGGTCCCTACTATTTCCCTGGTTATGCTCTTCCCATTGATATGTTTACAGGCTATCTTGGGATTTTCCCTACGTTTACCAGCCAGAGCTTCCTCTTTGATTTCCTTATTGCTTTCTTAGATTTATATTTAGATTTTTATTGTCACATGTACTCAAGTACAGTGAAAAGTGACCAATGTTGCCACACATGCCACCATCTTGGGTACGAAGGTACCTAGGTATAAAAAACTCAGGTACAGAGTCATAAAAGAAACAAAGTTAAAATGTTAAAATGTTAAGCATTACAGATTTACATAGAATAAGTAGAAAATAAAGAAGTAAGCTCATAGTTAACATTAGAGTCCTTCTTAAGTTAAACTAGAAAAATAAAGGAATAAAGTTAGAAGTTCAACAGCCTTGCCCAATCGCCTCCACTTTTCTCGCTCTCCAGTAGACCTCAGCTGCCTGTTCTTGTGGCTGCAGCAGAAACTGGGTGACCTCCCTTACAGCAACCCCTCCCCCATTGCTCTTCCGTAGATTTCACCACTAATAGCTGTTCCCAGTCTACCTTGACCAGATCCTGTCTTATTTCACTAAAATCCACTCACCCCAAATCCAAAACTCTCTTTGCAACTTTGTTTTCACTCATTCATGGGATGTGGGCATCACTGTTTAGGCCAGCATTTATTGCCCATCCCTAATTGTCCAGAGACCAGTTAAGAGTCAACCACACTGATGTGGGTCTGCCATCACACGTAGGCCAGACCAGGTAAAGATGGCAGATTTCCTTCCCTAAAGGACATTAGTGAACCAGAGATAACATAGTGTAGAGTTGGAGGAACACAGCAGGCCAGACAGCATCAGAGGAGCAGGAAAGTTGACATTTCATTTTCTGAAGAAGGGTCCCGACCCGAAACATCAACTTGCCTACACCTCTGATGCTGCCTGGCCTGCTGTGTTCCTCCAGCTCAACACTGTTATCTCTGACTCCAGCATTTGCAGTTCTTACTATCTCCCTTAGTGAACCAGATGGGTTTTTCTGACAATTGACAAGGGATTCATGGTCATCATCAGACTTTTAATTCAAGATTTTTACTGAATTCAAATTCCACCATCTGCTGTGGTAGAATTTGCACCTGGCTCCTCAGAACATTACCTAGGTCTCTGTATTAACAGTCCAGTGACAATACCACTAGGTCATTGCCTCTTCTGTAAAATGTCTATTTCTTTGTCCATAAATCGGTATCACTAAAATGCTCCCTCACCACCATATCAACCACTTGTCTGGCTTCATTCCCCAAATTAGGTCCAGAACAGCTACGTTGGGCCCTCTACACAGAATGTAGAACTGTACAGCACAGGAACAGGCCCTTCAGCCCACAATGTTCTGCCGAACATGACACCAAATTAAACTGATCCCTTCTGCCTGCCCTTGCTCCATATCCCTCCAATCCTTGCATATTCATGTGCATATCTAATCGTCCCTTAAATGATCCCATTGTATCTGCCTCTACCAACACCCTTGGCAGCATGTTCCAGACTCCTACCACCCTCTGTGTAAAAAGACTTGCCCCTCATATTTCCTTTGAACTTTCCCACTCTCACCTTAAGTGCATGCCCACCCTGCAATTTTACACATTTCAACACTGGGATAAAGATTCTGACCGTTAACCCTATCTATGCATCTCATAAATAGACTTCTCTCAAGCCTCCCCTCAGCCTCTGCCAGTCCAGAGAAACGAACCCAAATTTTTCTTGCCTCTCCTTATAGCTTAAACCCTCTAAGCCAGGCAGCATCCTGGTAAACCTCTTCTGCACCCTCTCCAAAACTTCAACATCTTCCCTGTAATGTGGCGACCAGAACTGAATGCAATACTCTAAGTTTGACCTAACCAAAGTCTTTTCAAGCTGCAACTTGACATCCTGACTCCTGTACTCAGTACCCTGACCAATAAAGGCAAGCATGCCATATGCCTTCTTTATCACCTTATCTACTGGCATGGTTACTTTCAGGGAGCTATGGACTTGAACCCTGATCCCTCTGTACATTAATGCTGTTAAGGTTCCTGCCATTAACTGCCTACTTTTCCTTAACATCTGATCTCCCAAAGTGCAGCACCTCACGCTTATCCGGATTAAACTCCATCTGCCATTTCTTTGCCCGTATCTGCAAGTGATCTATATCCCGCTGTATCCTTTGACAACCTTCTACATTATCCACAACTTTACTGATCTTTATGTCGTCTGCAAACTTACTACATTTTCATCCAACTCATTTATATACATCACAAACAGCAGAGCATCCCTGCGGAACACCGCTGGTCACTGATCTGCACCCAGAAAAACACCCTTCCACCACTATCCTCTGCCTTCAATGGACAAGCCAATTCTGAATCCACGCGGCCAAGTCACCATGGATTTCATGCATCCCAACCCTCTGGATAAGCCTGCCTTGGGGGACCTTGTTAAAAGCCTTTACTAAGATCCATGTAAATAACATCCATTGTTCTACCCTCATGGATCACCTTTGTCACTCCCTCGAAAAATTCAATCAGTAAGACATGACCTGCCCTGCGCAAAGCCATGCTGACTGTCCCTAATTAGACGAAGCTTTTCCAAAAGTGTGTAAATCCTATCCCTAAGAATTTTCTCCAATAGCTTCCCAACCACTGATGTGAGACTCACTAGTCTGTAGGTTCCTGGATATCCTCTTACCGTTCTGGAACAGAGGAACAGCATTAACTACTTGCTAGTCCTCCAGGACCTTTCCAGTTGCTAGCGAGGATAAAAAGATCTTGGTCAAGGCCCCAGCAATCTCCTTTCCTGCCTCTCTCAATAACCTGGGATAGATACCATCAGGCCTTGGGGACTTATCTACTTCAATGCTCTTCAAGAGACCCAACACCACTTCTTTCTTGATCTCAAAATGCCTTAGCATATTAGCATGTTCCACACTAATCTCACTATACTTCATATCCTTCTCCTTGGTGAATACTGACACAAAGTACTCATTTAAGATCTCACCCACATCCTCTGCTTCCAAGCACAAGTTCTCTCTTTTATCTTTGAGTGGTCCTACCTTCTCCCTCGTTATCCTCTTGTTCTGACTCCTTAACTTAATGTGCAATATCTCGTCCTCTTTTAACCCCTCCTCTGCCTTGCCCGAAGATTCTATATCCCAGATTGTGATGGTGACTATAATCACAGTTCTACATGTCAATCATTGACCATGATTTGTACGTTTTACCTGTGATACTTCTGACATTATAGCCCATCCAGCTTTGTCTTAGTCCCTTGAAAATTAATACGGCTGCACTACCTCTGACTTGATTGTGTTGCTCTATGATTGTGTGCCCTTATTCTGCCAATAGTCTGTATCCCCTCCCACTGCCAAATTAATTTAAACTGTTCGTGAAGCCTGCTGATTAAATCCTTGTCGTGGTCAGTTAGAAATTAGCAAGAAATGTTGGCCTAGTTCACATCCCATCAACAAATTTTAAAAATTGTGACTTTTTTCATTGCACAAAGTAAAACCTAGAAGTCTGAAACAAAAACATAAAATGCTGAAACATGTAGCAGATCAATCAGTATATGCGGTGAGAGGAATATTCATGGGCACGGCATGCAGATGGGAAAGATTGAAGAAAATACTCACAAAATTATTTGCTGAAGAAAAAGATAATAGAGCTGTGCTATGTATGAAGAAGGAATGAATGTGAATTTAGAGTATAAAAACCAAAAGGACTGCAGATTCTGTAAATCAGAGACAAAAACCAAAATTGCTGGAAAACCTCAACAGGGCTGGCAGCATCTGTGGAGAGAAAACAGAGCCAACGTTTTGGGTCAAGTGACCCTTCCTCAGATCTGAATTTAAATTATGCCTGGTTTTCGCCTTTTAAACCCAAGGCAGCAATGTATAGTTGAATGGAATGTTTTCCCTTTTAATCCTATCCTTATTGAAGTAGGCTAAAGCGTGTTCCCCAATCCCTTTTTGTTAGTTTCAATCTTTGAAATAAACCCCACAGTAAAATTCTGAAAGATAATAACAAAGGTAGCTTAAAGTTTTGGCAAAGATGTGTAGCTCGGGTTGTGGGTGAGGTTGTTGACTTGCTCGCCGAGCTGACCTGTTGTCATTCATCACCATGCTAGGTGACATCATCAGTGGAGCCTCCGATGAAGCGATGTTCTTGTACTCCGCTTGGAATTTATACTGTCCGGTCCGTTATGGTGAGTAGTGTCATTTCCGGTTTTAATCTGTAGGGATTTGTATATGGGGTCTAATTCTACATGTTTGTTGATTGCATTACGGGTGCAGAACCATGCCTTTAGGAATTCCTATGCATGTCTATGTTTGGCTTGGGCTACTATGGTTACCTTGTCCCAGTTAAACTGATGCCCTTCATTGTCTGAGTGTACTGATATTAAGGAGAGTTCATTGTGCTGTTTTGCTGCTGGTTGATGTTCATGTATTCTGATGGCTAGTTTCCTTCCTGTCTGTCAAATGTAATGTTTGTGGCAGTTGTTGTGTGGTATTTTGTAAACCGCTTTGGTTTTGCAAGTTGTGAGAATAGGGTCTTTAATACTTGTATGTGTTTGTTGTAGAGTGGCTGTGAGCTTGTGGGCCACCATGATTCCTAGTGGTCTTAGGAGTCTTGTCAGTTCTGACATGTTCTTGATGTAGGGCAGTGTGGCCAGTGTGTTAGGGCTTACTGTGTCCTCCTGTTGTTGTCTGTTTAGTAGGCATCTGGGGATGAAGTTGCGGAGATATCTCTTTATAGCGAGGATTTTGGATAGATGCTCTTCCTCTTTCCTGCATAGTTCTGGAGTGTTGCAGTGTGTCCTGGTCCATTTAAATCGTGTACTAATGCAGCTTTGTTTGTGGATGTTGGGGTGGTTGCTGTAGAAGTTGAGGATTTGATCAATATGGGTTGCTTTTCTGTACTCTGATGTTTGGAACTCCCCGTTGGTCATACGCTCAAACTTTGAAGTCCAGAAACGGAAGTTGATTGTTGTTTTCTTCTTCCCCCATGAATTTAATCCCTGCGAATACACTGTTAATGAGGTGGTGGGCCTGTTCTAATTTGTTGCGTTTAATAATGACAAATGTGTCATCTACTTACCGAATCCACAGTTTAGGTTGAATGTTGGGGAGAGTGGTGTATTCTAGTCTTTGCATGACAGCTTCTGCAAGGAGTCCTGAGCTGGGTGACCCCATTGGTGTACCATTGATCTGTTTGTATACTTGACCATTAAAGATGAAGTGTGCGATGAGGTAGAGGTCTAGTAGTTTAAGTTGGTTGTCATTGCTGATAGAGCTTTTGGTCTGCGTTGCTGCTTCCTCTAGTAATGTGGCCACAGTTTCTTTACCTAGTGGGATGTCGATTGATGTGAATAAAGCTGTAACATCAAAGGATATCATAATCTCGTCGTTGCTGATTTTTATGTTCTTCAAGGTATCGAGGAAATCTTGGGTAGAGTGGATGGAATGAGGTGATCCGTCGACTAGGTGTTTCAATCTCTGTTGTAGGTCCTTGGCCAGTTTGCGTGAAGGTGCGCCTGGTAGGGAAACAATTGGTCTGAGGGGGATGTCTGGTTTATGTACTTTAGGAAGTCCATAGAAGCAGGGGGTATTTGTGCCTTCTGGTTTTATTCTCATAAAGTCCGTCTTGGTTATCTGCCCTGCATCCTTTAGTCTCTTCAGTGTCTGAGCAATCCTATTACCTAGCTGCTGTACTGGGTCTATCACCACCTGTTGGTAAGTGGTTGTATCTGCATGCAATGCCTGTGCTTCCTTAATGTAGTCTGGTTTGTTCATAATGACAGTCATGCACCCTTTGTCAGCTGATAGGATTATGATGTTCTTGTCTTTCTTGAGTTTATCTAGTGCTTTTCTCTCTGATGTATTCAGGTTGTCCCCTTTGTTCCTGCTGTGTAATGTGGGGATTATAGTTTGTTGGATGACTTGTTGTGTTTCGTCTGTGAATCTGTCGTCTTTTAATGTAGTCTCCAGGGTGGTTTGCATCTTTGTGGTTATAGTTCAGTCAGCGTAATAGGACAGCTTTCTCCGTTTCTGTGAGTTGTCTGCTGGATAGGTTTCTTATCCATATGCCCAATTTGTTGTTGTCCTTGTCTTTGTCTTTGTGGTCGATCAGTTTGGTGAGTTTCTCCTGTACCTTGTGTCTCTTCTTAATTTTGGTTTTGTGTTGATTGATGGTGATGGCTTATTCTAGGATTGTAGTCCGCTGCTGGTCCGTGGTGTTCCGATGTTGTGATTTTTGGCTCAAATTTTCCCGTTCGTACTTGTGGAGTCGGTTATGGGCATCATTAATCATTGCTCGTAGCATTCTCCGTGTGTTCTCTTCAACTATTTTATATGCCTGTGGGTTGTTGAGTGGAGGTTTGTATTTCACGCTGTGGTGTAGTACCTGGTTCCTGAGGCATTCGTGGAGAAAATGAAGTTATTCGCGGGTAGAGCTCAGTCGGTTGGTGAAGGTTTCCCATTGTCAGGCAATTTTTAGCGTGTTACACCTGTAGGTGTTTAAAGTTTTGGCAAAGATCTGTAGCTTGGGTTACATTACATTGGACAGACAGGAAGGAAATTAGCCATCACAATACATGAACATCAACTAGCAGCAAAACGGCACGACGAACTCTCCCTAGTATCGGTACACTCAGACAATGAAGGCAATCAGTTTAACTGGGACAAGGTAACCATAGTATCCTGAGCCAAACATAGATATGCATGGGAATTCCTAGAGGCATGGTTCTCTGTTCATACTTCAATCAACAAACACATAGAATTAGACCCCATATACAAACCCATACAGATCAAAACTGGAAATGACACTACTCACCATAATGGGCCAGACAGTATAAATTCCAAGCGGAGTAGGATAACATCACTTCATTGGAGGCTCCACTGATGATGGCATGGTGATGAAACGTCTGAACAAGTCAGCTCGGCGAGCAAATCAACAACCTCAACAAAGGTAGTGTTTATTAGCACCAATTCAAAATTGAGGGAGATTACACTTCGCTATTTCATTTACATAAACAGACACACAAGTTAGAAGGCACCAGAAGGAGAAAGGTAGAAAGTTACAGTTTGAGTTTCTTAAAAATCAAAAATGTTAACATTAGTTGGCAATACTTGGAATTCAGTGAGTCAACATTCAGTTGCAAGTTTCAGTTTGCTGAGTTGTAGCAATTCTTTTCCTGGAAACTGGCAAGTAGATGAATCACAATTGAAGGTGCAACAGTATTTCTTGTACTTAGAATCACAGTTGTTTTGCTGGCAATGTCTGGGCTTCTTATGGAGGTGAGACTTCTTCACAGCACCTTCCCCTGTTCCCACCCGCCTTCCTTGCCGTTCACAGCCTTTCCTGCCATTCACAGCCCTTGGTCCCTGTCCATAGCCCTCCTCTCCCACCCTATTCACAGCCTCCCCCCAGCTCCACGCACCATTCACAGCCATTCCTCCATCTAAAGTCCTCTCTACCCTCCTCCCTAACCTCACTATTCACACTCTGCTGCCTCTGTTCACAGTCCTCCTTCCCCCATCCTCCTTCCCCCATCCTCCTCAACCTCCTGTCCCCTCCTCCCCTTCCCTGCCCGCTGTTCACACCCACTCCCCCATCCATGCCCACATTGTTCACACCCGTCAGATTTAAGCATTGCACTCACGTGAAAAGAGACAAGTTCTCAAAGCATCAGTAACACCTGGAGAGAGAGAGAGAGTTAACATTTTGAGTCCAATATTACCCTTCTTCAGAACACCATAAGATGTAGGAGCAGAGTTAGGCTATTCAGCCCATTGAGTCCACTTTGGCATTTGATCATGGCTGATATGTTTCTCAACCCCATTCTTCTGCCTTCTCCCCATAACTATTAACCCCATTACTCATTAAGAATCTAACTAGCACTGTTTTAAATATGCTCAATGACTTGGCTTTGACAGCCCTCTATGGCAATGAGTTCCAGAGAGTCACCACCCTCCAGCTGAAAAAATTCCTCCTCATTTCAGTTCTAAAGGTCATTCCTTTACATTGAGCCTGTGCCCAGGATCATTCTTGTGAAACCTCTTTTGGATCCCTTCCAAGACCAGCACGTTCTTCCTTGGATACGAGGCCCAAAACTGCTAACAATAGTCCAAATGTGGTCTGACCAGGGCCTTATACAGCCTCAACAATACATCTCTACTCTTGTTTTCTTGCTGTCTTGAAATAATTGCCAAGATTGCATTTGCCTTCCTAACCGTCGAGTGAATCTGCATGTTAACCTGAAGAGAATTTTGATCTAGGACTCCCGAGCCTCTTTGTGCTTCAGATTTCCGAAGCCTTTCCCAATTTAGAAAATAGTCTATGCCTCTCTTCTTCCAACCAAAATGTATACTTTCATACTTTCCTAAAATTTCCCATCTGCCACTTTTGTCCACTTGCCCCTAATACCCAAATCCTTCAGCAGCCTTCCCACTTCCTCAACACTTCCTGTCCCTCCACCTATCTTTGTGTTATCTACAAACTTAGCAAAAATACCCTCAGTTCCTTTGTCCAGATCATTAATGAATAACGTGAACAGTGGTGGTCCCAACACTGACCCATGCAAACTCCACTAGTCATTGGCTGCCGTACTGAAAAAAGTGCCTTTATCCCACTTCCTATCTTCTGTCAGTCTCCCAGTCTTCTAACCATGATATTACCTTGCCCATAACACCATGGGCTCTTATTTTATTTGACAGTCTCCTGTGCAGCACCTTGAAAGGTCTTCTGGAAATCCAAATAGGTCATGTTCACTGGATCTCCCTTGTCTAACTTATCTCCTCAAAAACTTCTGTCAGATTTGTCAGGCGTGACCTTCCCTTGACGAAGCTGTTCTGACTGTGCATATTTTATCATGCACTTCCAAGTAGGCCGTAATCTCATCCCCTATAATGGACTGTAAAATCTTACCAATGACCAAGGTAAGGCTAAGCAGCCTAAGACATCCTATGTTCTGCCTCCCTCCCTTCTAAACAGGGGTGTTACTTTAGTCATTTTCCAGTCCTTTCCTATTCTTTGCCACATTATCTGCTTTTTTTCCTTTTGCTTTTATGCTGTCCCTGACTTTCCTTGTCACCATGGCTGCCTCATCCTCCCCTTCATATGATTCTTCTTCTTTTGGGATGAATACCTGCTGTGCCTCTCAAATTGCCCCCAGAAATGCTTGCCACTCCTTACTGTCTTCTCTTCCAGTCAACTCTGGCCAGCTCTTCCCTCATGTCTTTGTAGATATCTTTATTCAATTGTAACACCATTGCATCTGATTCCAGCTTCTCCTTCTCAAACTGCAGGGTGAGTTCTATCAAATTATGGTCACTGCTCCCAAGGAGTTCCTTCACCTTCAGCTCCCTAATCAAGTCTGTCTCTTTTTTTTACATTTATCTGTGGGATGTGGGTGTTGCTGGCTGGCCAGTATTTATTGTCTGTCCCTAGTTGCCCTTAAGAAGATGGTCGTGAGCTTCCTTCTTGAACTGCCATGGTCCACCTGCTGTGGGTTGACCCACAATACCATTAAGGAGGGAATCTCAGGATCTTGACCCAGCAACAGTGAAGGAAAGGTGATATATTTCCATGTGAGAATAGTGAGTAGCTTGGAAGGGAACTTGAAAGAGGTGATGTTGCTATGCGTCTGCTGCCCTTGTCCTTCTAGATGGAAGTGATCGTGGGTTTGGAAGATGCTGTCTTAGCATCTTTGGTGAATTTCTGCAGTGCATCTTGGAGATAGTACACACTGCTGCTACTAAGCATCAGTAGTGGAGGAAGTGGATGCTTGTGGATGTTGTGCCAATCAAGCGGGCTGCTTTGTCCTGGATGGTGTTAAGTTTCATGAGTGCTGTTGGGGCTGCATTCATCCAGGCAAGTGGGGAGTATTCTATTACAGTCCTGACTTGTACCTTGTAGATGATGGAGAGGCTTTGGAGAGTCAGGTGGGAGTTACGCGTCGCAGTATTCCTAGACTGTGATCTGCACCTGTAGCCACTGCGTTTATATGATGAATCCAGTTGAGTTTCTGGTCAATGATAACCCCCAAGATGTTAATAGTGGGGGATTCAGTGATGGTAACACCATGGTTAGATTGTCACTTATTGGTTATGGTCATAGCCTGGCATTTGGGTGGCATGAATGTTACTTGCCACTTGTCAGTCCAAGCGCTGAATATTGTCCAGATCTTGTTGCATTCGAATGTGGACCACTTCAGTATCTGAGAAGTCGCAAATGGTGAATGTCGTGCAATCATTGGTGAATTTCCCCTACCTCTGACCTTATAGAACATAGAACATAGAACATTACAGCGCAGTACAGGCCCTTCGGCCCTCGATGTTGCGCCAACCTGTGAAACCAATCTGAAGCCCATCTAACCTAAACTATTCCATTATCATCCATATATTTATCCAATGACCATTTAAATGCCCTTAAAGTGGGCGAGTCTACTATTTTTGCAGGCAGGGCATTCCACGCCCTTACTACTCTCTGAGTAAAGAACCTACCTCTGACATCTGTCCTATATCTATCACCCCTCAATTTAAAGCTATGTCCCCTCATGCTAGCCATCACCATCCGAGGAAAAAGGCTCCCACTGTCCACCCTATCTAATCCTCTGATCATCTTGTATGTCTCTATCAAGTCACCTCTTAACCTTCTTCTCTCTAACGAAAACAGCCTCAAAACCCTCAGCCTTTCCTCATAAGACCTTCCCTCCATACCAGGCAACATCCTGGTAAATCTCCTCTGCACCCTTTCCAATGCTTCCATATCCTTCCTATAATGCGGTGACCAGAACTGTACGCAATACTCCAAGTGCGGCCGCACCAGAGTTTTGTACAGCTGCAACATGACCTCATGTCTCCGAAACTCAATCCCTCTACCAATAAAACCTAACATACTGTACGCCGTCTTAACAACGCTATCAACCTGGGTGGCAACTTTCAGTGATCTATGCACATGGACACCGAGATCTCTCTGCTCATCCACACTACCAAGAATCTTACCATTAGCCCAGTACTCTGTATTCCTGTTACTCCTTCCAAAGTGAATCACCTCACACTTTTCCGCATTAAACTCCATTTGCCACCTCTCAGCCCAGCTCTGCAGCTTATCTATGTCCCTCTGTAACCTCCAACATCCTTCCGCACTATCCACAACTCCACCGACTTTGGTGTCATCCGCAAATTTACTAACCCATCCTTCTACGCCCTCATCCAGGTCATTTATAAAAATGACAAACAGCAGTGGCCCCAAAACAGATCCTTGAGGTACACCACTCGTAACTGAACTCCAGGATGAACATTTCCCATCAACCACCACCCTCTGTCTTCTTACAGCTAGCCAATTTCTGATCCAAACCACTAAATCACCCTCAATCCCATGCCTCCGTATTTTCTGCAATAGCCTACCATGGGGAACCGTATCAAATGCTTTACTGAAATCCAAATACACCACATCAACCGCTTTACCCTCATCCACCTGTTTGGTCACCTTCTCGAAGAACTCAATAAGGTTTGTGAGGCACGACCTACCCTTCACAAAACCGTGTTGACTATCCCTAATCAAATTATTCCTTTATGATGGAGGGAAGGTCATTGATGAAGCAGCTGAAGATGTTTGGACCCAGGTGAGTACCCTGAGGAACTCCTGCGGAGATGTCCTGGAGCTGATAAGAAATACTTCTAACAACCATTACCATCTTCTAATGTGTCAGGTATGACTCCAGCCACTGGAGAGTTTGCCCCCGATATCCATTGATTCCAGTTTTGCTCAGGCTCCTTGATCCTATACTCGGTCGAATGTAGCCTTGATGTCAAGGGCTGTCACTCTCACCTCACCTCTGGAATTCAGCTCTTTTGTCCATGTTTGAACGAAGGCTGTAATGAGGTCAGGAGCTGAGTGGCCCTGGCAGAACCCAACTGGCCGTCACTGAGCGGTTTATTGCTGAGCAGGCACTGCTCAATAGCATTATTTTTGACACCTTCCATCACTTTATAGATGATCGAGAATAGACTGATGGAGCGGTAATTGGCTGGGTTGGTTTCCTGCTTTTCATGTATTTGGTCAATTTTTCACATTGTCAGGTCAATGCCAGTGTTGTCACTGTACTGGCGCAGCTTCGCTAGGGGAGCAACAAGTTCTGGAGCACAAGTCTTCAGTACTATTGCCGGAATATTGTCAGGGCCCGCAGCCTCTGCAGTATCCAGTGTCTCCAACCCTTTCTTGATATCACGTGGAGTAAATTGACTTGGCTGGAGACTAGTATCTGTAGTGCTAGGGACGCTGGAGGAGGCAGCACTTCTGGCTGAAGATTGCTGCAAAAGCTTTAGCTTCATCTTTTGCATTGATGTGCTGGACTCTTCCATCATTGAGGATGGGGATATTTGTGGAGCTGCCTCCTCCTCCTCCAGTCAGTTGTTTATTATTCGCAACCTAATGTGGCAGGACTGCAGAGCTTAGATCTGATCCATTGGTTCTGGGATCGCTTCGCTCTGCCTATCACTTGCTGCTTATGCTGTTTGGCATGCAAGTAGTCTTGTTTCATACCTTCACCAGGTTGACATTTCATTTTAGGTATGCCTGGTGTTGCTCCTGACATGCCCTCGTGCTCTTTCCATTGAACCAGCGTTGATCCCTTGGCTTGATGGTAATGGTTGATTGGAAGATATGCCAGGCCATGAGATTACAGATTGTGCTGGAGTACAATTCTGCTGTTGATGACCCACAGCACCTCGTGGATGCCCAGTCTTGAGGTCAAGTATGTTTTTCCCTCTTATTGGTTCCCTCACCACCTGCTGCTTGTCCAGTCTAGCAGCTGTGTTCTTTAAGACCCGACCAGCTCGATCTGTAGGACTGCTGCCGAGCCACTCTTGGTGGTGGACGTTGAAATCCCCTACCCAGAATACATTTTGTGCCCTTGCCATCCTCAGTGCTTCCTCTAAGTATTGTTCAAATGGCCTGGCATATCTTGCAATAAACCATTACCATCAAGCCTGCTGAGGGAGGATGGTATGTGGAAATCAGCAGGAGGTTTCCTTGCCCATGTTTAACCTGAAGCCATGAGGCTTCATGGGGTCAACATTGAGGACTCCCAGGGCAACTCCCTCCTGACTGTATATCATTGTGCCACCTCCTCTACTTGGTCTGTCCTGCTGGCGGGGATGCTGATGATGGTGGTGTCTGGGATATTGTCTGTAAGGTATGATTCCATGAGTATGACTATGTCAGGCTGTTGCTTGACCAGCCTCTAAGGCAGCTGTCCCAATTTTGGCACTAGCCTCCACATGTTTGTAAGGAGGACTTTACAGGGTCGACAGGGTTGTTTCTGCTGTTGTCTTTCTTGGTGCCTAGGTCGATGCTAGGTGATCCGTCCAGTTTCATTTCTTTGAGACTTTGTAGCGATTGGTGCAACTGAATGATTTCAGAGGGCAGTTGAGAGTCAACGAATTCGAACCTGGGTCCCTGGACCATTATCTGAGTTTCTGGATTAATAGTCTGGTGATACTACCACTAGGCCATTGCCTCCCTACTATTACATATCATTATACATCACATCCAGAATTGCCTGTTCCCTAGTGGGCTTTACTATAAGCTGCTCCAAAAAGCCATCTCATAGACATTCTATGAATTTCTTTTCTTGAGATCTGCTATCAACCTGATTTCCTCAGTCCACCTGCATGTTCAGGTCCTCCATGATTGTTCTAACAGTTCCTTTATTACATGCCTTTACTGTCTCCTTATTTATTTTCTTCCTCGCGACTCCAATCATGATCTGTTTTCCTTTATTGTTCCTCAACTTTGCCCACACAGATTCTATGCCTTCTGACTCTATATCACTTCTTGTTATCAATTTAATTTCCTTTCTATTAAAAAGGCAACCCCACCCCCATTGACCATCTCCCTGTCTTTTCGATGGGATATGGATATTTAGTTCCCAGGCCTGATCCCCTTGCGGCCACGTCTCTGTGATTTAACACGATACCCGCCAATTTCAATCTGTATTACAGCTCATTTACCTTGTTTCCTATACTGCATGCTCTTAAGTACAACATCTCAATCCTGCATTGACTGCCCCTCTCCTTATAGTTGTCCTATTATCTGCTGTGCTTTAAGTTAGATTCCTGACCCTTTCCATACTCTGTGTCTTATTACTTGTTCTGGAAACTTCAATCTCTGTTGAGCCACCATGCCAGAATATAGATAATATAGTTTCACAAAAATGAAAAATTATGATTCCTCTTCATGCTCTCTGGTCATTACGGATGTCAATAACTTGCAACGACAATATGTAAGCAAAATGAAATGCATTCGAAAGGACTGATGCAATGGCAAAATGCAGAAGGAGGCCATTCAGCCCATTGTGACTCTGCTGATTTTCTGAAAGAGTTATTCGTCAAACTCAACAGCTGTTCTCCCATCACCCTGATAAACTGTCCTTCTAATATGCAACCGATGGTTTGTTTTTAAAACTGTCATTGAATCCGTCTCCACCATCCTTGAAAACAATACACTGCAGATCATTAGTTCTCCCAAAATCTCTTGTAGTTCTTTTTGAAGTTATCTTCAAGCCAAAAAAGATGGGCAGTGTTGAAAGTAGATTTTGTCTGAAATTAATAGAAGGTGATAAAATATGGTATAGTCGATGATCCAAAGAATGAAGGGCTGTGGGGATGGGGGTGTGGTGCGGAGTGTGGAGAAGAAGAGATCCAACACTGGCATTTCAGCCTCACTGTACTGTTGTCAGTGAATACAATTAATTTGATCAGAAGGCATATGCTGACAGCAGTGTTTTTGTGTTCTGGATAATGCAATGAAAAGAAACATTTGGAACTTGTGACTGTGCCTAGGAATGTGCAGTAGGAGATACAAACAGTGAAAACAGGATGATATAGCAATAATGGTCCCACCAGAAAGCAAAGATTAACAGGGAGGATGTGTGTGTTGGTGAAAGCAGGTTGTAGGTGACAGAAATTGCAAAAGACATTTTATCAGATGTGAAGTAGGTAGGCTATTACTAACATTGATAATTATGTTGATGTACAGGTATAAGCAGATCAGCTATGATGATCAGTCAGAAGTCTTACAGACAACCGGAAGTAATCCAAGTGCCAAAATGAAGGAACGTACAACGGTAAAGAACGTTCTTGAATATGACTTTTACAGAACAGTGACACAATATGCTAAACCTGTTGAAGGCAGAAGTTATCTTTCACTTGTTTTGGTGTGTCATGTGAAGGCATTTCCTATGCATAGATTTGAAACTCCAACTATCAGAACCTACCCTTCAGGAGTGAAGTGTCATTTTTAATAGGTCTGTAACGACTGCTTCTTATGAATTGTTCCTTTGTAATTGGTAAAATGTACTATTCTCTTGAACCGACTTTTCCTAAATAGGTCTGTAGCATTTAAACTTCTGGGATAAATGCATGAGTAAATAATAATTAATTTTAAATTATTCATTCATGAGATGTAGGCATTGCTGGCTAACTCAGCATTAATTGTCCATCCCCAATTGCCCTGAAAGCAGTTAAGAGTCAGTCAATCACATTTCTGTGGGTCTGGATTCACATATGGCCTGACCAGGTAAGGGTGGCAGATTTCCTTCCCTGAAGGACATTAGTGAACCATATGGGTTTTTACAAGAATTAACAATAGTTGCGTAGTCACCATTAGGCTAACTTTTAATTCCAGATTTTTATTGAATTCAAATTTAATCATTTGTAGGATGGGATTCAAACCCATGTCCCAGCACAATAACCTGGGTTCTGGATTACTAGTTCAGTGATACTGCCTGTACATTACCACCTCCCTGAACTCTCAAAAGCTTTGGTTATTTAAAGTGACAGATATTCAACTGGGAGGAGGTTGCAGGAATTGTTAAGAAACACAGAACTCTCTCTCTCTCTCCTAGTACAGGAAAATGTACAGGGTTTCAGTATTCCATCTCACATGTTGGTAACTGTTGTTTTCTTCAAATGCATATAAAAGCACCTGTTATCTTGCCAATTTCACAATTCTTTTCTCTCCTCATGCTCCGTTTGAAGGTATTGATTCTGTTCCGTAGATGTCCTCTGAGTAAGCGGCTATTCCTAATGTATAAGCAAGCTCCGTCATGCTGTGGGAAGTCACAATAAGGATCTGGAATGTGGCTTATTTTGTTTGCCTTTTTTAACTGTGGTATTGGCACCAGTTGTAACATGGAGCTGGTACTTCGGCTGAGGCCAGGTCATGAAGGGACCTGAGACTTCCTGGTTTATATACACCTTACTTACCCATTACTTTTACAAGCGATACATACAATGTGATGTCTCCATTCTTGATCTTCCCGTTCTCTCTTCAGGAACGGCGTATAGAGTGTGACCTATCAGATGAAGTAGCAGCGCGATTGTACCTGGATGAGGGAGATGCAACAGGATCTGTCAAAATGCCACCTTCTCAAAACTTAAAGGAAAATCTAAGCATCTTAAGTAAAGAACAAAGAGGAGATGTTCCCGAGTTCACTGAGGTACAGTCAAGCTAACATGACATAGAAGAGCACGACATAAGAAAGAAGGGGAATAGACATAATAGATCTGGCTCAGAAATGATACAATTTAAGAGGAATAAAGTAGTAAAAAATACACTAACTGGTAAAATTAAGAGGGCAAGGAGATTCAGTGATTTGGATAAATAGATCTTCAGAAGTGTGAAGACTAATTTCACAAAGCTGTATTTTAAAAAAACATGTAGACAGATTTATATGACAAGTTTCATAGAATCCACACAGTGTGGAAACCATTCAGCCCAACCAGGACACACTGGCCCTCTGAAGAGCATCCCACCCACTCCCATCCCCCTACCCTATCCCTGTAACCCTCCATTTCCCATGGCTAATCCACCTAACTTGTACATCTGCGAACACTATGGGTAATTTAGCATGGCCAATCTACCTAACCTGCACATCTTTGGACTGTGGGAGGAAATCGGAGCACCCGGCAGAAACCCACATAGACACGGGGAGAACATGCAAACTCCATACAGACAGTCACCCGAGGGTGAAATTAAACCTGGGTCCCTGACGCTGTGTGGCAGCAGTGCTAGCCACTGAGCCACCATGCCCATTTATGAAGGAAGAAGTGATGCTACGTCATTACAATAATTAGTTTGAATTTTCTGCTCAGCTCTGGAAGCATTCAGTCAACAAGGAGGCTGCAGTTGTGGAGAAGATACAAAGGAGAAGAACTAAAATGATCCCAATGATGAGAGCTTTTAATTTAAAGAGTTGAACTGTGTGACCCTTTTCATTAAAGCAAGCTGGATTGAGAGGACTTCAAATCAACAGGGTTTTTGAAAAATTAAATCAGAAGATGCTACAGTAATCATTCGTGTCCGTTAGGTAGAGTTTTGCTGTGATACATAAGACTTGAGCTTTAAAGTGATGCACAAACAAAGCAGGTGTTATGTGAGAAAAAATTTCCACCAAGCAAGAAGCTAAGGTATGGAGTACCCTGTCTGAGAATGTGGTGGAGGCAGTTTCAATTGATGCATTGGACAATTATTTGAATAGAAATGGTGTATAGGGATATGGGAAAAGGCAAGAGATTAGCACTAGGTAATATAACTAGTGCAGGCATGATGGCCCAAGTACCTCCTTCTGTACTGTAACAATTTTGTGATTCAGTGGGAGCTATATTTTCTCAAATCCTGCCACAATATCCTCATGCAAACTTACTGTTTGCTGCGCCCTGTCGCTGTGATCCAGCCTTGTTAAAATACTTATGTTGGCACACTCAGACATGGTTTAGCCCGATTTATGTTTTCCACAGCTGCTGAGTGACTTGCTGTTTACTTATAACACTTGCAGCATTACGTTTTGTGCCCTTGATAATTTATGATCTTCCATTACAGAGAATGGTGGAGGAGGTAAGAAAGGCACTTGACTATGGAGAACCTGATGAAGTACTTAGCACTGGGTTTAAACTGAGGATAACACGAAAGGACATCAGCACTTTGTGTAATTACAACTGGCTGAATGATGAGGTACAGATGCCTTTTATGTTTTTATTATTATTATCAGCATGTATTTTGTGCGCACATTGATCTTCCCCACCGACCCCACCATTTTTCTCCCACCTCGTAGAAGTTCCTAATCTTACAAGTGTATTCCTCCACTTGCTTTCTGGTGCCTTGCACAAAAGGTTGTTCATCATATTATTGTCCAAGTGGTATACTGCCAGCAGGAGGCTCTGTATGCCTAGTCTTGGTCGACTTGTGTTGTCATTTAGACTAGATTCCTGGGCTACCGGAACCTGCTTCTCTTCCAGTTTTTCATGGTTTCCTCTTAACTCGGCACATTCTGCTTTCGCTATTCACTCAAGATGCTGTTCAATTGGCAATTTTCAATACTATTTTTGGTGGGGCATTTTGGTTATCATTTCTTCTGATAGTGTGAAAAGCCACAAAAATAAAGTCAGTTTTAAGGACACCAACAAATTTCTATTTATCAAGTGCCTTTACCATATTAGTGTTACAATAAAACAATACGAAATGGCCAATTAAAAACAAAAATACTGCAAATGTAAGGAAACAACATGACAAATATTGGTGACAGCTTTTCAAAGGAGGTGGAAATGGGACACTGATGTCTCCCAGCATTTGGGTCTGAGTTGACTTCTTTGTTCTGAGAGAGAGTGTAATCACCACACACCAATGATGTGGTTGCAGATTAATCTAGAAATAGTGACCTTGCTCCCTCTAATTGAGAGAAAATAGGGGAGACTGGAAAGAGGTATTGGTAATGTAGCAACAGACTAAAAGCTGGCCAGTGGAAAGACAGAGATGGTTTGTAAGTGAAAATAGGCTTGATATTCTGGAGAACTGCAGATATTTTGGGTTTAGGCCTTAGGGATACGTAATACTAAAATTGCATGTGAGACAGAGTACTGAAAGTAGTAGATGTCCACATTTTGCTTTTTGTAGAAATGTTTAGGCTCCGTGGGTGAGAGCAGAATGAATGTGTAAATCAAGGTAAATTCTAAGTGGTTAATAAAGCGTACAGAATCCTCAGCTTTATTAATTGGGGGGGAGATAATGTTAAATTTGTATAAGACTCTTGTTAGACCTCAACTGGAGTAGTATATGCAGTTCTGAGTGTCATTATAGGAAAGATATGAATGCATTGGAGACAGTTTGATAGCAATTTACAAGAATGGTTCAAGGGATGAGGAACTTGTCAGTTGTCAGGATAGATTAGAAAAGTTGGGATTTTTCTCTTGATGAGAAAGCACCTGAGAGAAAATTTGATAGAGGTTTTCAAAATCATAAGTGGGCTGATAACGTGTTCTCGCTTTAAATCTGTCCTCTTAAAAGTGCAAAAGAAGCAAAGGTGAAGTGAGGAAAAACCTTTTCACTTAGGAAGTTGTTTCTGTATTGAAATAACTCCGTGGGGGCCAGTGAAATGACACCAAGCAACCCTTTATTTAAATGTGCACAGTATGTGGACTCTGACCAGCTAGCTCACAGCCTGTCCCTGGAGTGAGGAAAATCCCTGAATCTCTGTCAGCCAGGACTCCGATTGGGAGTGTTAACTTGGGCCAAATCAGGGAACTCATACTCAATGAGGTCCAGCTGGTCAACCTCATTCCAATTGCTACATCCTCCTCCCACTAATTCTGGGGATGTCGACCTATTCTTTTTCTTGTAGTTTTTCCTGGGATGCTTTCGTCCCAGGTCTGGTCCCTCCAACTCTGATTTGGACAAGGACAGAGTGTATTGGACCATAGCCCATCTCTTGTGCCTGAAGCGTCTTGGGAGAAATTCCTCTTCTTCTACAGGTGGTAATAGTATTAAGGCCGTGACATCAGCTATATCCATCTCAGACTCTGAGGTTTTGTCGACGTTAGTTGGAGGGGAGAACCCAGGGTTTCTGATGGCCTTCCTGGCTGTTCTGAGGGGTTGGGTATGTTTTACTGCTGCGCCATTTGCAAGCTTGCAGCATTCATGTGATTCATATGTTGGTTCAGGTAGGTGAGATGTCCTGAACTTTGTACGTTACAGGACCTGGCCTCGTGTCATACTTGCCTTGTACCCACGTGAGACCGTTTCCATGGCTCAGACGCCAAATTTCGTCCCCTGAATTAAACCGTCTCTCTCACTTCAACAAGCCTCGCGTCCGGCATTGGCATTCCTGATGCTGTTTCACCCTCCACCCTCAAGTCCGAGAATCAGGTTCAACCTGATGTGGAGTCTTCTCCCCACCAGTAACTCTGCTAGAGCTATCCCTGTAGGTGCATGACAGGAGGCCCTATAATCAAACAGGGACCAGGACAGTTTGGTATTGAGTGAAGCTGAAGGGATGGTTTGGAGCTGTCTGAACACGTCGAATGGCATTCAACTTTAGGAAATACTCGAAATCCTTGCTGGGAAATGACATCCCTTCTGGGAGTCCATGTCTTGCAAACAATGCTTGCAGCTTTTCAATTATCATCCCTGAGTTTGAATGAACTCTATGCATGTCCAACCACTTTGAATGGGCATCCACAATGACCAAGAACATTGAACCCATGAAAGAACCAGCATGGACAGTATAACCGAGTCTAGGGTTTACCCTGGAATGTGGGGGCGCTGCTGGCCATATTTTTTGTCCTTGTTGGCACTCTGCACATCAATGCGGCCAAAACAGCATCAATCCTGGCCACCAGACATAACTTCTCGCCAACATCTTCATTTTGGAGACCCCTGGATGGCCCTGGTGGAGTTCAGCCAGTATCTGGCAGTGACCTTCACTCAGGACAATCACTCTTACTCCCATAATACTATGCCAACCTCTATGGTGATCTGATCTTGCCAGGTTAGGAAGGTTTCAGTTCTGGTTGTGATGGCCCTCTTGTTTCCCCATTACCACCAGCCGTTTTAGTTTGGCCAGGATGGGATCTTTGTGTCCATAGTCGGATGAAGTCAGCAGTGACTGGAAGGGTGTCCAGAAAGTTTAACACCAGAACGGACCATTGGTGGCGTATTTGTCAGTGGCCTCCCAGATGGTGTTCAAGCTTGTATTTATACGCACTGAGAACAAGGCCCACTGCTGAATTCGACTAGAAGCTATGGGTGGCATGGCCTTATCTTCTTTAAGAAGCCGAAGCAGGGATTTGTGGTCTGTCACTGTTACAAATTTACATCCATAAAGATATTGGTGAAACTTTCTCAGACTGAAGATGACCACCAAACCTACCTTCTCTATCTTGGTGGATTTGTGTTTGGCATCAGCCAAAGTTTGGGCAGCATATGCTATCGGGCCTTCTCTGTCCAAGTTCTCTAAATGCTCCTTACTGGTCTTACCTGTTATTAGCACATTAAGATAAATGGCAACCTGGAGTAGACCTTGTAAAATGTTCTCTGTCGTCCACTGGAAAAGGGTGCAAGCTGATGACACCCCAAATGGCAAACTCTAATGGGTATTAAATGCAGCATACCTCTGAGACTTCTCATCCACTCACAATCGCAGATATGCATGGCTCATGTCTAGCTTCATGATAAACAGCCCCTTCGCCAGTTTTTGTGAACAAGTCCTCTACGCGAGGGATTGGATATTTATCCAGCTGCAAGAAGCTGTTTACCATTTGCTTAAAATTCCCACAAAGGTGAACCAACCCGTCAGGCTTCACAACCGCTGCAAGCGGTGATGCCCGATCTGCAAACTGTATTAGTTTGCCCATTCCTTCACTTTCCAGCCTCCTGATTGCTATCTCTACTTTTGCCCACAAGGCAAATGGCATGGGGCAGGCCTTGCAGAATAGTGGAATTACTTTCCGGTCAACATGTAAAGTGGATGTGGCTCCTTTGATAGTCCCTAGACCTCCCTGAAAAACTTCCAGGTTACTTAATTATGACTTCACTCAGGTAACCAATTTCAACCAATTACAAAGCCAAACTTCTCGATCTCTTCTGATACCCCTGGTGAACCTTGTCTGCCAGTGCCAGTATATCTTTCCTTAGATAAGGGGACCAAAACTGTGACTATTCTCTGTGTGGTCTAACTTGTGCTTTGTATAGTTTTAGCCTGATTTTCTTATTTTTATACTCCAATTTCCTTTGAAATAAAGGCTAAAATTCCATTTGTCATTCCTATTACCTGCTGAACTTGGATGCTAGCGTTTTGTCACTTTTACTGAAAGACTCCCTTTGTGTTGCAGCTTTCTGCAATATTTCTCCATATTAAATAATTTTCAGCTCCTCAATTCTACCGATCGTAGTATAAAACCTCACATTTTCCCACACTATATTCCATCTTCTAAGTTTTTACCACTCATTTAACTTGCCTTTATCCCTCTGCAGAGTCTTTGTTTCATCCTTGCCACTTGCCTTCCCGTGATTTTTGAGTCATGTGCAAACGTGGTTATATCCCTCGTGTAACTTCCCTCATCCAAGTCATTAAAATATGCTGTAAATAATTGTGGCCCCAGCACTCATCCCTGTGACATTGGTTAGAGTTGCCATCTTCAAAATGTCCCCTTTATTCCAAGTCTTTGTCTTCTGTAAGCTTGCTAAACCTCCAGCCAGGCAAATTTGTTAGCCCCAACACCATGGGCTTTTACCTTATTAAGTAGCCTAATGTGCAGTACCTTATTAAGCACCTTATGGAAAGCTAAGTACATCACATGTAAAGGTATCCAAGATTATTTCTTGCTGTCATATTTATTCCATCTCATACTAACAACACTACCACCACCCTTTCCTCCCTGCCTGTCCTTTTGCAAAGTCACATAGCCCTGTATATTTAGTTCTCAGCTTTGATCTCCTTGTAACCATGTTTCTGTAATGGCTATAAGAACATATAACATTAACATCTTTTTGTGTTGTTAATTCATTTATTTTGTTCCAAATGCAATGTGCATTCAAGTAAAGAGCCAATAATTGGTCTTTTTACCACTTTTTCCTCCTTTGACCAATGTTTCCTCTGTGCTGTGTGTGCAAGCAGCCACTTTTGATTCCAGGACTCTCTGCCATGCAGCCAGTATGAAAATTAAAGGGAAAAGTGCCTGTGACCCTATTTACTACTGTTTTCCTATGTTTGCACACACTGCCCCTTCCTGTCCCACTCTGGGACAGTAAAATAGCTCCCCTGCAAAGCTGCTGTGTCCTTTTGATTTGTAAGTCTTTGTCTCCCCACTCCCAAACCCTCCCTTCTCTCACTAGTTTAAAGCCCTCTCTGCCGCTCTCGTTATTTGATTCGTCAGAACACTGGTCCTAGCACAGTTCAAATGAAGCTTGTCTGAAGTGAAGCTCTCTTCTACTCCAGTTCTCTGCCCCATAAACTGAAAGCCGTTCCACCTAGACCGATCTTTGAGACATGGATTCAGTTCCTTCACTTTATTAACCTTGTGCCTGTTGTCTGTGGCTCAGACAGTAATCCAGAGATTATTACCTTGGAGGTTTTGCTTTCTAATTTAGCTCCCGACTGTTCAAAATCTTTTCAGCAGAACCTCCTTTCTAGTCCAACTCATGTCGTTAGTACCAATGAGGACGTTGGCTACCAGATCCCTCCCGTCCCATTCCAAGTTCTTAAGCCCTAAGGAGATGTGCTTAACTTTAGCACCAGGAAGGCAAAACAGCTTTCAGGACTCGTTCTCATGGCTGCAGAGAACAGTGTTTACCTCACTAATTAGACTTTTCCCCATCACCATTACATTCCTATTTCCTCCCATTGAATGTTTCTCTGTATTAAGGTGCCATCCTCCCTTGTAGTCCCCACTCTCCTCCTCACAGCTTGCAAGAACCTTGTAACCGTTAGACATTTGCAGGGGCTAAGGTTCCTCGAACACTACCCCCATGGTCCTCACAGTTGCTGCACCTGCAGTCACAACCTCCTGTTCCTGATCACTGACCCATTTTGAATTATCTAGTCTGAAGTGACTGCCCTCTGCAGCAATGTCCAAGTAACTTTCTTCTTCCCTGATTTAGTGTAATGACTGCAGCTCAGACTTCAGCTCCTCAACTTGGATCTGAAGTTCCTCAAGCTGCAAACACTTACTACAGATAGGTTCACTCTGGATCACGTTGGTGTTCAGCAATTACTGCATGCTGCCGCAGCAACACCCCACTCAACTTGCCATCACTATCCTATTTAATTTGATTTATAATTTAGTTATTCTAGCTTCTCCAACTATAGCTATTTTTAAGAAAAGAGAGAAAAAGACAAGAGACCTAAATACAAATTGACGTCCTTACTTTTCCTTTAAAGACTAGAAATATTCCCAGAAATATTCACCAATCCTACTCACCAATCAGCTGTTTTCCCTGCTCTTACATCATGTGATATCCCTGCTACAGTTGTGTTCTTGCATTTACTCATAAAAATCACATTAAATGCATCTACTGAAATTTGTTGAGACGCAGTGTACCTAGGGAATGTGCTGCTTTTATGTCTCTAAATATTGGAAAACTTTGCCAAAGTCAACAAAGTGCTGGAAATAATGAGACAGAAGCTGCTGTACTTCACAAGAAAATCAATTAGACATTTATGTCAATGCAGAACACACTTTTTTGTGTGTCATAATCATACAACACCGAAACAGCCCCTTCGGTTCAAGACACCTTGCAGAAGCCCCCTTATACAGAAGATGAAATCTATTTATGTAATTTTTATTCTTTTTGTAACCCAAAATGATGCCTGATTGTAGCAACAAAACACTTTTCACTGTATCTTTCTAGATATATGTAATAAAATAGGTGCAAGAGTAGGCCATTTTGGCCCTTTGAGCTTGCGCCACCATTCAATATGATCATTCCTGATCGTGAAATTTCAGTATTCCATTCCCTTTAGCCACAAGGGCTACATCCAGTTCCCTCTAATGAACTGGCCTCAACAGCTTTCTATGGGACAGGTTCACAAATCTGAGTGAAGAAATTCTTCCTATCTCAGTCCTGAACAACTTACCCCTTATTCTTAGACTGTGACCTCTAATTCTGGACTTCCCCAACATCAGGAACATTCTTCCCGCATCTAGCCTTGTCAGTCTCATCAGGATTTTATATGTTTCTATGAGATCCCTCCCTCATTCTTCTAAATTTCAGTGAGTATAATCTCAGCAGATCCAGTCTTTCTTCATATGTCAGTCCTGCTGACAAATAATTGACAAGCATCATAAGCTTATCTATGCTGACCAAATTTCCCAAACTAAGCTGGTCCCACTTGCCTGCATTTGGCCCATATCCCTGTAAACCTTCCCTATTTATGTACCTATCCAAATGTCTTTTAAATATTGTAACTGTACCTGCTTCTATCACTTTCTCTGGCTGTTCATTCCACATATGAACCACCTTCTGTGAGAAAAAAAAATACATCTCCGGTCCCAATTCTCCTCTCACTTTAAAGATATGCCCCCTAGTTTTGAACAGCCCCACGCTCGGGAAAAGGTCTTAGTTGTTCACCATCTCTGTGGTCCTCACGTTTTTATAAACCTCTATAAGGTCACCCATCAACCTCCTATGCTCCAGTGAAAAATGTCCCAGCCTATCCAGCTTCTCATAACTCAAACCCTCCAGTCCCATAAACATCCTTGTAAATCTTTTCTGAACCCTTCCAATTTAATAATATCCTTCCCATAGCAGGGCAACCAGAACTGTACACAGCACTCTTTTTTTTATTTATTCATTTAAGGGACAAGGGCATCGCTGGCTAGGCAGCGTTTATTGCCCATCCCGAATTGCCCAGAGGACAGTTCAGAGTCAACCACATTGCTCTGGGTCTGGAGTCACATGTCGGCCAGACCAGGTACGGATGGTAGTTTCCTTCCCTAAAGTTCATTAGTGAACCAGATGTTTTTTTTTTTCCTGACAATCGACGTTGGATTCATGATCATCATTAGATTCTTAATTCCAGATATTTTTTATTGAATTCAAATTCCACTATCTGCCATGGCAGGATTTGAACCGGGTCCCCAGAACATTAACTGGGTCTCTGGATTAACAGTCCAGTGATAATACCACTAGGCCATTGCCTCCCCAATGCAAAAGTGGCCTCACAAAAGTCCTGTGCAACCTCAACATGACATCCCAACTCCCATACTCGTTGGTCTCTCAGAATTCCTACACTGTGGAAGCAGGTCATCCAGCCCAATGAGTTCACAGAGCATCCCACCTAGACCTAGATCCCTATCCTCTCCATGTAACCCTGCATTTCCCATGGTTAACCCACCTACCCTGCACATCCATGGACACTATGGGCAATTTAGCATGGCCAATCCACCTAACCTGCACATCTTCGGACTGTGGGAGGAAACCGGAGCACCTGGAGGAACTGTGGGAAGAAAGTTCCCGATATTGGGGAAGTCCAGAATTAGAGGTCACAGCCTGACGGTCACCTGCTGACACAGGGAGAATGTGCAAACTGCACACAGACAGTCGCCCGAGAGTGGAATCGAACCTGTGTCAGTGGTGCTGGGAGGTAGCACTGCCACTCCAATGGTCTGAGCAATGAAGGCAAGTGTGCTAAGCACATTCTTAACTACTCTGAGATAACAAGGTGTAGAGCTGGATGAACACAGCAGGCCAAGCAGCATCATAGGAGCAGGAAGGCTGATGTTTCGGGCCTAGACCCTTCATCAGAAAATCTTAACTACCCTGTCTACTTGTGATGCAACTTTCAAAGAACTATGTTTCTGAACCCCCTGGTCTCTCTGTTCGATAACACTCTGCAGTTCCCTATCATTAACTGCACAAGTCCTATCCTTGTTTGTTTTACTAAAATGCAATACCTTGCATTTATCCAAATTGAGTGCCATCTGCCACTCCTCAGCCCATTGGCCCAATTGATTAACAACCCTTTGTAATCATCAATAATCTTCTTCACTGTCCGCTGTACCACCAATTTTGGTGTCATCCACAAACTTAATAACCATGCCTTTTACATTCTCATCTAAATCATTTATATAAATGACAAACAAAAGCGGACCCAGCACTGATCCCTAAGGAATATTGCTGGTCACAGGCCCCCAGTCTAAAAAGCAGCCCTCCACCACCATTCTCTGTTGCCTGGCTTTAAGCCAATTATGTATCCAATCGGCAAGCTCATCCTGAATCCCATGTGTTCTAACTTTACTAATTAGTCTACCCTGCAACCTTGTTAAAGGCTTTACTAAAGTCCAAGTAAACAATGTCTATCGCTCTAACCTCATCAATCTTCTTGGTTACTCCCTCAAAAAAATCAATCAAGTTGGCAAGGAGCCCTGCAATTTCTTCCCTAACTTCCCACAATGTCCTGGGATACACTAGATCAGATCCTTGGAGATTTAGCCTGGACGAAGTATTGGGGGTCTTGAAAAACATTAAGCTAGACAAGTCCCCAGGGCCTGATGGGCTATACCCCAGAATACTGAAAGAGGCAAGGGAGGAAATTGCTGAGACCTTGAGAGAAATCTTTGTATCCTCACTGGCTACAGGGGAAGTCCCAGAGGATTGGAGAATAGCCAGTGTTGTTCCTTTGTTTAAGAAGAGTGGCAGGGATAATCCAGCTAATTACAGGCATGTGAACCTTACGTCAGTGGTAGGGAAATTATTGGAGAGGTTTCTTCAAGACAGGATTTACTCCCACATGGAATAAGTGAGCGTATTAGCAAGAGGCAACATGGTTTTGTGAAGGGGAGGTCGTGTCTCATTAATTTGATTGAGTTTTTTGAGGAAGTGACAAAGATGATCGATAAGGATAGGGCAGTGGATGTTGTCTACATGGACTTCAGTAAGGCCTTTGACAAGGTCCCTCATGGCAAGCTGATACAGAAGGTAAAGTTGCACTGGGTCAGAGGTGAGCTTGTAAGATGGATAAAAGACTGGCTCAGTCATAGAAGACAGAGGGTTGCAGTAGAAGGGTGTATTTCTGAATGAAGGGCTGTGAGTGGTGGTGTTCCTCAGGGATCAGTGTTGGAACCTTTGCTATTTGTAATATATATAACTGATTTGGAGGAGAATGTAACTGGCTTGATTAGTAAGTTTGCGTATGACACAAAGGTTGGTGGAATTGCACATAGCGATGAGGACAATCAGAGGATAAGCAGGATATAGATCATTTGGTGACTTGGGCAGAGAGATGGCAGATGGAGTTTAACCCAGAAAATTGTGAGGTAATGCATTTTGGAAGGTCTAATCCAGATGGAAAATAAACAGTAAATGGCAGAATCCTTAAGAGTACTGATAAGCAGAGGGATCTGGGTGTACAGGTACACAGGTCACTGAAAGTGGCAACGCAAATGGAGAAGGTAGTCAGCAAGGCATACGGCATGCTTCCTTCATCAGCCGAGGTATTGAGTTTAAAAATTGGCAGGTAATGTTGCAGCTTTATAGAACTTTAGTTGGGCCACATTTGGAATATTGGGGACAATTCTGGTCGCCACACTACCAGAAGGATTTGCTGGCTTTGGAGAGGGTACAGAAAAGATTTACCAGGATGTTGTGTGGTATGGAGGGCATTAGCTATGAGGAGAGGTTGGAGAAACTTGGGTTGTTCTCACTGGAACTGGTCTACAAGATTATGAAGGGCATGGACAGTCAGAAGCCTTTTCCCAGGGTGGAAGAGTCATTTACTAGGGTGAGTAGGTTTAAGGTGCAAGGGGCGAGATTTAAAGGTGATGTATGAGGCATGTTTTTTACACAGAGGGTGGTGTGTCTGGAACTTGCTGCCGTGGGAGGTAGTAGAGGCAGATACGATAGTGACTTTTAAAGGGTGTCTTGACAAATACATGAATAGGATGGGAATAGAGGGATACTGTCCCCGGAAGGGTAGAGGGTTTTAGTTGTGACGGGCAGCATGTTGGTGCAGGCTTGGAGGGCCGAAGGGCCTGTTCCTGTTCTGTAATTTTCTTTTTTTTTGCTCTTTGCTCTTTGCTCTTTGCTCTTTGCTCTTTGCTCTTTGTTTTCTAAGACCTCCAGCACTTTCTCTTCTGTAATGTGAACTGTTTTCAAAACACTCCACATTAAAAACTGATGCGATATATTCATTTAACATCTCTCCCATCTCCTAAGGTTCGACATAAAGATGACCTCTTTGATCTTTAAGGGGCTCTACTGTTTCACTAGTTGCTTTCTTGCTGTTTTTGTACTTGCAGAATCTCTCTGGAGTATTCATTCCAGACCCTAACCACTCAAGTGAACCTGCCTCCACACATCCCATTCCTAATCACCAGCTGCAGCGAAAGCATTTTCTTTATTTCTCCATTCCTTCTTTTGCTAATTACCTTCTGTTCTCTGGCTGGCAAGCTTTCTACCAACAGGAACAGTTTCTCCTGTTCAGTTCTGTCCAGACCCCTCGTTATTTTGAACACCTCTACCAAATCTCCTCTGCACCTTTTCTTTTCTCAGGAAAACAATCCCAGTTTCTCCCATCTCAAATAGGGGCGGCAAGGTGGCTCAGTAGTTAGCGCTTCCGCTCACAGTGCCAGGGACCCAGGTTCGATTCCACCCTCAAGTGACTGTCACTTTGGAGTTTGCACAGTCTCCGTGTGTCTGTGTTGGTTTCTGCCAGTTTCCACACTACTCCAGTTTCCTCGCACACTTCAAAGATGTGCAGGCCATGCTAAATTGCCCATAGCGTCCAGGGATGTTCAGATGAGGTGGGTTAGCCATGGGCTTAGGTCCAGGTGGGATATTCTTTGGATGGTCAGTGTGAACTCAATGGGATGAATGGCCTGCTTCCACACTGTAGGGATTCTATAATGGATCCATCTGTGATTGAAGTTTCTCATCCTGGAGCCATTCCTGTGAATCTTTTCTGCCTTCTCTGCAATACTACACATCCGTCTACACAGAACTGGACACAATACTCCAATTGAGACCAAGCCAGTGTTTTATACTAGTTCATTATAACTTCCTTGCTTTTGTACTCTAGCCCTTATTTATAATGTTAAGATCCTATATGTTTTACTAAGTACACTCTTGACCTGTCCTGTGCCCTTCAGTAATTTGTGCATATATAAATGCAAGTTCCTCTCCTCATACAAAATGAATCATTTTATAATTCTATACATTAAATTTCGTCTGACAAGTGTGTATATGTGTGTCTGTGTCTGTGTATATATAAGGTATTTTACTCCAGAGTATGCCAGCATAAGCAGTAAATTGTCAGCAGACTGGTCACCCAGGAGAACATCATAGATGATCTTGATCTTGTGCTGTTCTTACATTCATTATGACAGCTGCAGCTCTTCTGTTGTGGCAAGCCCAAGGTCAGAGGATTGTCAGCCATACCTGGCTAGAAGAATGAATTCTTGTCTATTCTCTCCTGGCCAGTAGAAAAGGAGCAAGGGCAGAAATAAAGGCGAACAAAAACAAAGTTGCTGGAAAAGCTCAGCAGGTCTGGCAGCATCTATGAAGGAGAAAACAGAGTTAGTGTTTTGGGTCCGGTGACCCTTCCTCAGTACCGATGATGGCTGGGAAAACGTCAGTTTATATGCAGAAAATAGGGAGGTGGGTGGGGTAGGGAGTAAACGATAGAATAGAGCCCAAAGAGAGAGAAGGACAGTTGGACAGACAAAGGAGTTGCTAACGATCAGGCTGGGAGGGTGAATAGTTGTTAATGGGGACTGTTAGTGACTAACAACAGGGAGTGTGTAATGGCAGGCTATGTGGTAACAAGGCCTGGTGTATGGGGTGGGGGCCTGGGACATGAGAGAGTTTAGGCCCTAAAATTATTGAACTCAATATTATAAAGAAATAAAGGGGAATAAACAATGTTAGACTTTTAAATTGTGTACAGATTGGAGAGAACTAAGCCTTTTAATGTTTTTCTGCTGATATTTTGCAGATTATTAACTTCTACATGTGTCTACTTATGGAAAGGAGTAAAGACACCTCTTTGCCCAAAGTTTACGCATTTAGTACTTTCTTCTATCTGAAATTGCATACTGGAGGTTACCAGGCAGTAAAGCAATGGACAAAGGGTATCGATTTATTTGAAAAGGACCTCATACTGGTACCAGTCCATTTAGGTGTACACTGGTGTTTGACGGTAAGCAAGCATTTCCTTTAGCGTCCTGTGCTTATTGACCCGCTATTCTGCACCCCATTTATTAACATTTTGTTGTCCATTTGCATGAGAATCACTGAAACTTGGTCCAATAGATAATGGGTGAAAAGCTACATCAGACCATTTTTAATTCTCAAACTGAGCTAAATTTGCACATTTTGTCCTGAGTAACAGTTGAAGTGCAAGAGTTGACTTCAGCTCAGAGGAGAAAAGACAACCGAATTTGCTGACCACTGATAGTTATGCAGGAGTCTGTGCTGGAAGGAGCTAAGGTGTGAAAATTTAGAGGAGGCAAAATGATTTCTTTGCTGTTGAATGTCACCTTTAGCTGAGGCTCAAAACCAGGTAGTCCCCGGGTTGCAAACAGATTCTGTTCTCGAGTCCATTTGCAACTTGATTTGTACGCAAGTTGGAACACAATACAAGACAATATAAAATAGCCATTGGTTAGTACATAAACGTTCACATGTTCTAAAACAGAAGTATGGAAGGATTCTTCAAGTAAACAGAACAATGATTAAAAATGAATTAAATTTTTTGTACAACAAAGTACATTGTACAAAATAAACAAGAATAGATAAGGGAAGAATGTATACAGAAACATAGGCAAAGGTGATCACAAGACAATAAGGTTGAAGATATAAGATTGAAGTCATAGATTCATAGAGTCATCGAGATTTACAACACAGATAAAGGACCTTTACTGGTCAAAAACAATTATAGAATCATAGATCATAGAAGTTCATAGAATCCCTACAATGTGGAAACAGGCCCTTCGGCCCAACAAGTCCACACTGATCCTCACAGCATCCTACCCAGACCCATCCCTATAACCCACCTAATCTACACATCCCTGAACACTATGGACAATTTAGCATGGCCAATCCACCTAGCCTGCACATCGTGCCGCCCTCATCTAACTGTTCAGATCCCATTTTCCAGTATTTGGCTCATCGTATTGCATGCCTTGGCATCACAAGTGCACATTTAAACACTTCTTCAATGTTATAAGGATTTCTTCTTCTACCACTGATATGGGCAGTGAGTTCCAGACTCCCACCACCCTATGGGTTAAGAAGGTCAATAGCTCAAAACCTTCTGTCCCTTACCATAAACTCTATCAAGGGGAAGTGTCTCTTCCTCTCTGTTCGGTCAACGCCCCTCATCATTTTATATATCTAAGTCATGCCCCCGCTCAATCACCTCAGCTCTAAGGAAAAAAGCCCCAGTCTGTTCAATCTATCTTCATAACTAAAACTCTCCAGCCTAAGCAACGTCCTGGTAAATCCCCTCTGCATCCTTTCCACTGCTGTCATATCCCTGTTATAATGTAGATTCCAGAATTGCACACAATAGTCTCGCTGTGGCCTCACCAACGTTTTATACAATTCCAGCATAACTTCCCTGCTCTTAAACTGTACCATTTTTCATGTATCCCTTTGCCTTGTTTGTCCTGCCTAAGTGCATCTTCACATATTCTTCCAGATTGAATTACATTTGCCACTGATCAGTTCATTTGACCAGCTCATCTATATCCTGTAGTTATCTAAAGCTATCCTCCTTACCGCTCCACCAATTTTTGTATCATCTGCAAACTTCAGTCCTCCATTCAAGTTTAAGTTATTTATATAAACCACAAACAGCAAGGACTCCAAAACTGACCCCTGCGGGACCTCACTAGACACAGACTCCAAGTTGGAAAAACACCCCTCAACCATCAACCTCTACTTCCCTCCACTCGGCCAATTGTGGATCCAATTGCCAAATTTCCTTGGATCCCATAAACTGTTCTTACCTTTGCAGTCAGTCTGCCGTGGAGGACCTTATCAAAAGCCTTGCTGAAGTCCAAATAGACTACATCAAAAATACTGTACCTCATCTACAAACCCACTCACTCTTTGAAAAATTCTATCAAGTTGGTCAGAAGTTAAACGACCTCCATTTAACAAAACTATGCTGACTGTTCTTGATTGACCTCTGCCTCTCCAAATGCAGATTAATTCTGTTCCTTAGAATTGCTTCCAATGGTTTCACTACCACCAAAGTTAGACTGACGGCATGTAGTTTCCTGGTTTATCCCTTGCTCAGTTCTTGAATGATTGTACCACGTTGACTGTTTTCCAGTGCTCCGTACCTCCCCTGTGGCCAGGGAAGAATTGAAAATCTTTGCAAGTGCCCTTGCTATTTCCTCCCTTGTCTCACTCAACAACCTGGATACATTTCAGCCAGCTGTTGAATTTGTCCAATTTTTAGTCTGTGAGACCATACTGAACCTCTTCTCTGTGCTAATTTCTTGAATTTCCTTCTTCCTAATTTCCAGTCCCATATTGTCTCTCTCATTAGTGAACACTGACTCAAAGTATTCATTTAGGACCCTACCTGCATCCTGTTGCTCCATGCACAAATTACCGCTGTGATCCTTAATGGGCTGTACTCTTTTTCTTGTTATCCTTTTACCATTAATGCATCTGGAAAACAACTTAGGATTTTCTTTTATTTTACCTGCCAGTATCCTCACATGTCTCCTTTTTCACTCTCCTAATCTCATTTTTAAATTTCCTGTTGCACATTCTACACACTTCTAGGGCTTCTGCTGTTTTGAGCTCCCAGTATTTGCTATAAGCCTCCCCTTTTCTCTTAATCCATTGCTATATATCCCTCAATATTCAGGATTCACAGGATCTGATGGTCCCACCACTCTGGCGAAATCATATCTGATCTTATTAAAGTCAGCCAGCTCCCAATTTAGGACATTGATTTCAAGTCCATTTTGTCCATTTTCATAACAATCTTGTATCAAATGGAGGTATGATCACTCTGTACAAAATGCTCCCCCACTGCTAATTCAACCATTTGCACAGTCGTGTTACCTGAAAGATTGAGAAGGATTTTGGTAAGTCACTTACCAAAGCAATAAATTATAGAAAAGCTGATGCTTTTGGGAATTAGAATGGAACTTGGGGAAAGTAAACTGGAAAATTTTACTGATGGACAAAGAACAACTATGAGGAACATTTAAACCTGGGCTCAGTAGAGCCAGAAAAACCCACAAAAAGACAAGAACAAACTAGCCAGTAATGGATACTAGCAGAGACAAATAAATGAATAATGGCAAAATTGAAAGTAAGTAAAATGTCTTCAGTAAGAACATAGACAACAATAAAAAGATATCAAAAGAGAATACAAAAATGTTAGGAAAGAAGTCAATAAATAATTGAGAAGGGAAAGATAAATCACAAAATTAAATTTGCCTGCAATGTACAAAGAAGTAGTAAAGTATGGATAGAAAGTTGGTCACAAAGTAGACCCCCTCTGTTCCCCTAGTGCGCTGTCCAGTCTCTGATCTCCCCATACTTCATTCTCTGTTCCTTTGCCATTATATCAAAACCTTGTATTGCTTTCTCTCTTTCAAAAAAAAAGCTTTTTTTACCTCTTTGCTCCTTTTCTATTTCTTTCTGACATGCTACCTTTCCAGTAGGACTCACTAGATCCATGTTTTCCATCACCTAAACGCCCCACTCCTCTGCTGCCTTCCCAGGTCCAAAGGCATTGATGCCAATTTGCAGTGGTTCTGCTGTCTCACTGCCTTTGGAAGCAACGTGTTCAGTCTCGGCAGAATCGACAATATTTTTGTTACTACGCCTGACTTAATACTACTTTTGCTGTACTTGGCTGCTGCTGCCAAAGGGGGCACTTCACTGGCAGCTTTGTGCCATTGGGTTTGATTCTAGGCCAGAATGAGATGAAAGTAACAGAATCAGATCCCACTCAAGGAAAGTGGGATAAAACTGAGATTTGAGTGTTACCGAGCTTTATAGAAGAAATGATGAAACAAAGCAATTTTTTTGTGTGCAATTCAGTATAAGGTGAACAATGACACTTAAAAGATAAATTTGTATGAAACAGGTAGCAGATTTAAGAAAGAAGACAATCCTTCACCTTGATTCCATGGGCCAATGGAATGATGATTTGTGCTGGACACTGTTGTAAGTACCAAGCTGGAATCAAATGTCATAGTGATTTGTTTCCTTTAGTCAAATCTGCGATCAGATTCACGCAAACTCAGTTGCAGGATTATAATTGTAAATATAGCTTATAGTTTAAGAAGAAAAATTGTTCAATAAACAAATGGTCCTGAAATAGCTATAGGAGCTTCCAAGAAAAGTAGGCTTCCTGATGACTCAATACGTTCCAAACTAATGCAGGAGCAGTAATCGTCAAAGCAACAACACCATTGAATCACATTTATGAGATAATTATAGATGAAAATGCCAGTCTATGTCCATAAAACCTCTCCTATTAAAATATTTGTTTGGCTCTTAAATAATTCTGGGTTTTTGTTTTCTCATACTTCATTCAGATGCCAAACTCCTAATAGTGATCATGCTTGATGTAGAGAAGAATATCTTGATACCAGTTTTAAATTTGCCTTTTATTTTGGAATTGAAATTGAAGTTGACCTCCTTTCAAGGCTGGATATGTTGTGTTATTCTGTCTGGAGTTTGGAAGAACAAGATGCTGGGGATTTCTATTTCGTTTCAGCTTGTGTGTTGCTGTAAGGTTATTTTATTTCAAAGCTGAAGAACCCAAGTTTCTTAAGTATTTATTCTTCACTTTTTAATAAATTCAGTTGTGAGTCCTAGGTGTTGTTGGCTGAGCCAGAATTTATTGCTAGTCCCTAATTGCCCTTGAGAAGGTAGCAGTGAGCTGCAGTCCATGTGCTGTAGGTAGATCCACAATGCCCTTTGGAGCGAATTCCAGGATTTTGACCCAGTGACACTGAAGAAACAGCAATACTGTCATGGACAGATGCATCTGCAGCAGGCAGATTGTTGAAGATGGGGTCAAATATGCTTTTCCCTCATGAACTACAGAGATCCAGTCTAGCAGCTATGTCCTTTAGGACTTGATCCATTCACTCAGTAGTGCTGCTGCTGAGCCACATTTGGTGATGGACATTGAAGTCCCCCACCCCAAGTATGTCCTGCATTCTTGCCACACTTACTGCTTCTTCCAAGTGTTGCTCAACATGGAGGAGCACTGATTCATTTGCCAAGGGAGGACGGTACATGGTAATTGGCAGGAGATTTTCCTGCCCATGTTTGACTCGATGCCATGAGAATTCATGATGTCCACTGTCTATGTTGAGGACTCCCAGAGCAACATCCTCTGTGTACTACTGTGCCACCTCTGATGGGCCTGTTCAGTTGGTGGGATAGGACATATCCAGAGATATGGTGATGGTTGTGTCTGAGACATTTTTTGTGACGTATGATTCCATGAAAATAACTATGTCAGGTTGTTCGTCAACTAGTCTGTGAGACAGTTCTCTCAGTTTTGGCACTAGCACTCAAATGTTAGTAAAGATGACTTTGCAGGGTTTACAGCTGTTTTTTTGGGGTTTTTTTTGTCATTTCTGGTGCTTAGGTCAATGCCAGGTGCTCCATTCGCTTTTGTTTCTTTTGTCAGACTTCGTAGAAATTGTTACAACTGGATGGTTTGCTGGGCCATTTTAGAGGGCACAAGGAACTCTATTTCTCACAGTTGAGAGTATTATGATTCAAGAAGCATATGAGGCCGAAATGTTTAACAGCAGGAGCTTTATTAAGGAGACATTCACTCTCCAAGGTAGCAGGTTGGACTGAGCTGGTTCCCTGCAAAATTGCTGATGATGTCGCCTGATCAGACTCTTAATTGATGTCTTTAAGATATTAACAGGAAAACTCAGGGTAGATAAAAATAAACTATTACCTCTAGAACTAGGGTCATAGTCCAAAAATTAGGGCTACACTATTCAGGAGCGATGTTAGGAAGCAATTCTGCACACAAAGTCTTACATCTTAGATGGATAAACGTTTGCTAAGCAGAGATATAAAAATAAGGGTATGGGTCAAAGGCAGGTATATGTAGTTTGGCCACAGATCAGACATGATCTTAGTGCAACAGGCTCAAGGGCTGAATGGCCTACTTTCTGTTCCATTATGCTTAAAGTGAAAGTGCAACATACTTAAATAAATAGACAACACAGACGAACTCTAACAATAGGAATCGGTCCTCTGATTCTTCAGTGCTGTGTCTTGGTGTCCAAAACTAGACATAAACTACTCAAAGTTTGTTTATACTAGGGTACTGTGTCGTTTCAGGATTACTTGTACTTATGTGATACAGCTATAAAAGTTAGAATTCCATTTGGTTCGTTGGCGCCGCTATTAGGAAGTCCAGTTCTCTTTGAATTTCTTCCTGGGTTTCTTCAGTTCCACTCATAGGCAGTTTGTTGGCTATTTTTACTTTCTATTTGCAGTACCTTTTTTTTCATAGAATCCCCACAGCGTGGAAACAGGCCCTTCGGTCCAACAAGTCCACACCTCAGAGTATCCCACCCAGACCTACAACCCACCTAATCTACACATCCCTGAACACGATGGGCAATTTAGCATTGCCAATCCACCTAGCCTGCACATTTTTGGACTGTGGGAGGAAACTGGAGAACCCGAAGGAAACCCACGCAGACATGGGGAGAATGTGCAAACTCCACACAAACAGTCGCCCGAGGTGGAATCCAACCCAGGTCCCTGGAGCTGTGAGGCAGCAGTGCTAACCACTGAGCCACCATGCCGCCCCGTTTTATTTGCAAGTGGTCAAAACCTGTGAATTATTGAGCCTGCTGTTCTACGACCCCTCCTTCTTTTCTGTCATCTACATATTTAACCATTAATGGATGCAAGTTAGAAATGGTACCCCAGAAAATTGGGCCACCTTATTTTTGGTGCATCGCCTGATGATGTTAACAGTCGCGTAAATGGAGAGGTCTGATGAGCCCTGGATTTTGGGTATTGGACTTCATCAGAGTGTAGATGGAATTACAGTTGGAGCCTGCACAAGGAAATGCTCCAATTTCAGATTGTGTGAATTTGGATTTGTTTGTGGGGATCTGCCCTTGGAGATAGTGATCAGCTTTGGAGGGGGATTGTCAGGAAGATGACTGTATAGTTGGAGGAGATTAGAGATGTTATGGGGAATCAGGTATCAAAATCATAGACCTTGGGAGTATTGCTTGGGGAATCTGATAGGATGGTAAAAATGTGATACCATAAGAAATAGAAGCAGAAGTAAACCATTCAGCCCTTCAAGCCTGCTCCACCATTCAGTAAGATCATGGTTGAACTTTGGCTTCAACACACAGTTCCTGCCCATTCCCCATATCACTTGATTCCCTGAGAGACCAAGAAACTGCCTAGTTCAACCTTAAATATATTTCAATGATAAAGCATCCACAACCCTCTGGGGGAAGAGAATTCTGAAGAGCTATAATCTCAGAGCAAAGGTATTTCTCCACATCTCAGTCCGTATCATAATCCAACGTATTAGAATCCCCACACAAGGAAAATAACCTCTTGTTTAAGACAAGACCTTACTGAATGTCGTACTATTCAACGGAATCCTATTTTATTTATCAAAGGTCCAGAGAGAACAACTCCATTTGTTCAGTGTCTCATTATGGGACAACCTTCTCATCCCAGGAATAAATTTATACAATGATTCATGAAACATGCATTCAAAAATATGAGTTAGGAGAAGGAGTAGGCCATATGGCCTTGTAGTTCTGATCTAACATTCAATAAGATCATGGCTGATCTGATTTTAACCCCAAATTCCACATTCCTACCTGCCACTGATAATCTTTCATCTCCACGCTTACCTAGAATCTATCCACCTCTGCCTTTAAAAATATCCAAAGACACTGCTTCCACCAGCTTTAGAGGCAGAAAATTTTCTGAAAAATTTGCTCCAACTCCAACTGTTTTAAATGGGTGACTTTTTTTAAGCAGTGATCCTTAATTCTAGATACTCCCAGAAAAGAAAACATCCTCTCTGCATCCCCCTGGTAATGACTCCTCAGGATCTTACATGCTTCAATCATGTCACGTCTTACTGTTCTAAACGCTAGTGGATAGAAGCCTAGCTGTCAAACTTTCCTCATAAGACCGTCTTTCATTCCAAGTATAAATCAAGGAAGCCTTCTCTGAACTGCTTCCAATTCATTTACATCCTACCTTAAGTAAGGTGACCACTACTGTACACACTGGTCTCACCAATAGCCTGTGTAACTGAAGCATAACCTCCCTACTTCTCTATTCAGTTCCCCTCAATAAGCAATAATATTCTATTTGCTTTCCTAATTACTCGCTGTACTTACATACTAGCTTCTTGCAATTCATGAACTAGGTCAGCCAGATTTCTCTACATCTCAGAACTCTGCAATCTCTCATCAAAGAGCCTTTTTCCTCGGATGGTGATGGCTAGCACGAGGGGACATAGCTTTAAATTGAGGGGTGATAGATATAGGACAGATGTCAGAGGTAGGTTGTTTACTCAGAGAGTAGTAAGAGCGTGGAATGCCCTGCCTGCAACAGTAGTAGACTCGCCAACTTTATGGGCATTTAAATGGTCATTGGATAAACATATGGATGATAATGGAATAGTGTAGGTTAGATGGGCTTCAGATTGGTTTCACAGGTCAGCGCAACATCGAGGGCCGAAGGGCCTGTACTGCGCTGTAATGTTCTATGTTCTATGTAGATAATATGGTTCTTTAATTCTTTCTGCCAAAATGGACAATTCCACCTTCTCCCTATCCATTTGCCAGATCTTTCCAATCATTTATGCTATCTATATCCCTTTATAGGATGACAAGGTGTAGAGCTGGATGAACACAGCAGGTCAAGCAGCATCAGAGGAGCAGGAAAGCTGACGCTTCGGGCCTAGACCCTTCTTCAGAAATCATTTCTGAAGAAGCAGATGCCCAGTCTGTGTTGTTTCCCCAATGTAGAGGAGACTCCATTGTGAGCAGCAAATACAGTAGGCATAACTGGGTGAAGTGCAAGTGAAGGTGAGGTGCTGTTTCACCTGGAAGGTGTGTCTGGGGCCTTGGAAAGTAAGGAGTGAGGAGGTAAACTGGCAGCTATTAGAAACCTTCTGCAATTACACTGAGGCCAGTTAGCTTAACATCTGTCATGCTGACGTTTCGGGTTGGGACCCTTCTTCAGAAAATTTTCAGCAACGTCAGCTTTCCTGCTCCTCTGATGCTGCCTGGCCTGCTGTGTTCCTCCATCTCCACACTGTGTTATCTCTGACTCCAGCATCGGCAGTTCTTACTCTCTCTGGAATGAATGGCTAGTTTGTTTGTCTTTAGTGGCGCCGACATCATGGGCTGAATGGCCTCTTTCTGTGCTGCAATTATGCTGTGGTACACTGGTAATGCCTGTGGGTCAAATAGCAATGCAGTTTTGACCACTTTGAATGGGTACTGCTGATTGATCTTCAAACATATTCAGAGCCTGAAGAAGAAGACAGGAGGAACATGAACAGAAAGGACAATAGGAGAGGAGTGATTTCAAAGAAGACAAATGCATCTTGACCATCCACTGCACAACTAAAATAGAGAGAGTCTTAGAGTCTGCTCTTCTGTCACCTTTGTTTTGTCACTCTGCCTGTTTAGAAAGAATTCATACTGATCATGTCACAACTATGAAGTGTCAGGTGATGATGCAAAGTGCTGATATAGCAGCACTCAGAAACTTTCAGCTTCTGACTTTCTTGTCATGTTTAATTTTAGGCGATACTTACAAGAAGAAAGCAAAAATAAGAAAGGCCGACGCTTGGATTCCTCTGATTGGGTTCTCCGCAGCATGAGATCTCATGTAACTATAAGCATTTAATATTGTTATATTTTACCTGACTGCTTAAAGGTCAGCTTTGTTTTGGAAATAACCAGAATGCCAGATCCCAGCTACCATAGCTGGAGGAAAATCACACTTTCTCTCTTATTTTCTGGCATGTAGGGAGGAAGTCAGCACTGGTTTATCACTCAGAATAGTACCCAGTATCTCCTCTGCATGCTTGGTTCGGAGAAAAATGGATGTTCCATTGGGTGCAAGGACTGCTGAGATTCACTCTGTGTCCTGGCACATGAAGAATGGCCATTTTGCTGTAGTACTGGAGGCTACCTGATGTCTGAACAACCTATGATGGTTTCCATATAACATTAATTTTGTAATGATCCATACCCATATTTAGAGCAATTGAGAAGTGTTTTTTGTATTACCTTTTTGGTTCTGTTCTAAGTTTGTGATTGTTTTTATCCTTTCATGGGATGTGAGAGTTGTTGGCAAAGCCAGTATTTGTTGCCACCCTGACTGCTGTTGAGAAGGTGGTGGTGAACAACTACTGCAATCTTTCTTTAAAGTTTAGGATAATTGAGTGGCTTAGGCCATTTTAGAGGGTTGCTAAGAGTCAACTACATTGCTGGGAGTCTGGAGTCACATGTTGGCCAGACCAGGTAAGACCAGGGCAGATTTCCTTCCCTAAAGGATATTAGTGAATCAGGTGATTTTTTTTATGACAGTCAACAGCAGTTTCACGGTCATCATTAATGGTAGCTTAAGAATTTTTACTTGTAATTAATTTCATTAATTCCAGGTTGTTATGAATTGAATTTGAATTCCACCAGCTACGGTGGTGGCATTTGAATCCATGTCAGTGACATTACCACTATGTTACTATCTTCCTAAAATCAATAACAGGAATATTAAGTTTCCTGACTGTACAGCAGTTAAAAACGGTATAACGCTTACCTGCAGTTAAGTAGGTTGCATCTGTGTAAAATGAAACAAAGAACAGTAGCTCCTGGAGATCTGAAACAAACGAAAACGTAAATTGCTGGAAAAACTCAGCAGGTCTGACAGCATCTGTGAAGAGAAAACAGAGTTAATATTTCAAGTCCAGTGACACCTTTTTCAGAAGGTTTTTGTCTCTATGCAAAACTGCATTTGGAAACAAAACTGTTGAAAAATACAGAACAGATAGAGAGCGATCACTTTAATTGCAGACCTTATGGCTTTCCTCTTTACCAATGCAAACAGATTATCTGTCCATTGCAGTTTTTCACACTCTTTTGTTATTTCTTCATTCTTCGAAAAAGGGTAAGGTAGATTTTCAACATGTACAATCTATTTGATGGCTTAGCCATTAGAGAAACTGCCCGATTTTTGTCTGCAGTTATTTTTATAGACATTAATATCGAGTTATTTCTACAAAGGCTGGAATATCAGTTCTGCACTGGGCAAGAATTGAAATTTACCACATACAGCTTGGCTTTTGAAATGCTCACCTACAGTGGTTTGCTGTAATAGCATCACGAAAATCCTATTTGTAGGCAATAGTGGCAACTGTTAATGTTCAAGCCTTTAACTCCTGTTATTACACGATCAGCCTAACAAAAAACAGAAGCAAGGTTTTATGTGCTGATGAAACAGAAGTCTTGCATAATAAGTCTGAATTATCATGGTAGACGTGAATGAAAAGTAAAATGTGCTGTTAACCTGAAATGAAACAAACGAAGCATGTCAGAAAATTAAAAGCAGGAAATGTACTTTGAGACCACTTTGAAACAAAAATCATTTTTGGTTTCTTTCTGTTCTGATAGGAAGTTCCACAGCAAATGAATGGAAGTGACTGTGGGGTATTTGTATGCAAATATGCTGACTACATTGCAAGGGATGAGCAGATTACCTTCACCCAGGTAGGAAATCGTTCATGTTTCTTTTTGAAAGATTAAGCTTTCTATTAATCAAGATAAATGGTTTTAAAACTGGATATTTCCCACTTTGCATTATCTGTGCTGAAATCAGATGTCCAAGTGATTTTGCTCCCTCCATTTACAAGAACCACCACCCAGAGTTAACTGCAGTCCTCCGCTGCACCAGGCAGACATTTTTCATTTCTTACACCAGCACGTCTATGGCCTCGCTGAGTGAGATTGGCAGTTAGTCCCAACTAACACCAAATTATGGGCATTTGCCATGAACTATATCATTGTCAATGCGATTAAGACCATCAAAACCCATTTTCTATAAGGAGCCAGCAGGCAGAAAAGACTGGCATCACAATTGTCTATGCCAGATTTGAATACTAAACGTGAAAAATCAACAGCTGGATTCAGTATGCCCAGACAGGCATTTGAATACTGGCCATTTTGGTATGACGTATAAAAGAATGGAATCTGTGGATTAAAGTCTCTGGATTATTACCTGAGCCATATGCAAACTGCCATTGAGATGTGCACATTGGGGTTGAAGAAGCATTGTGGGGGGCAAAAGGGTTCACTCTCACTGGCAGCAATATTGAGTACTGGAAAGAACTGTACAGTTTGAAGGGCCTGCACCTGAGTCGGGCTGGGAAGAGCGTCCTAGTGGAAAGGATAAATGTGATGGTCACAAGAAACTTTAAATCAATAAAGGTTTTGTTATGTCTTTTGATTTTATTTGGATGTAAGTGTTGGATATTAACGGGGTGTTTACTTAAAGCCTTATAAATAGATTGACACTGAAACTGATTGGGTTAGGAAGTGTGTGCTTGTAAAATACAACGCTAAATGAATTGTTAAAATTGCTTCCAGGCCTATCCCTCATCAGTAGGCTTTCTGTTGTAGAGCAGTAAAAGGAGGGGCAGGCTCAGGTGGGAAAGATAGTTGAAATAATTATTCAAAAACAAACAAGAGGAAAGTGAATAGAATCATTATTACACTGAAACTGCGCTATGGGTGTTTCAGATAAAGAGGCAACAAAAAGATGTGAAGTAGTTAAGAGAAAGAAGTTTAAAAAAAAAAGTGTGTAAAACATCAAAGCAGAAGTATCTGACTAATATGTGAAGTGTGGCCAATTAAGTATTCTTTACAAAATAGGATATGGAAACCAAAAATACTGGAAAGGTACATATGGTCATTTAGTAACTGAAAGAGATGAGATATGTTAACATTCAAAATGTAATTCTTTTTCTGATATTGCCCACACCAGTATTGTACAGTAGCAGACCTGTCCCCATCCAATGTTACACCCCGCCATTACTGTACCTACATGTTACGCAGTAACAGACACATTAACCAGTACTACACCCAAATATTATACAGTGACAGGCATGTCTCCACTGTTCTGTACCCCAGTGTTATGCAGGACGGACATATCCACTAGTACTGTTCCGTGTTATGCAGTGACAGACCTGTCTCTCTACCAGTACTATACTCCAATGTTACACATAGAACAGAGAACAGTACATCACAGTACAGGCTCTTTGACCCACGATGTCATGCCGACCTATTATCCTCCTCTAAGATCAAACTACCCTGCATACCCTACATTAAACTATCATCCAAGTGCCTGTCCAAGAGTCGCTTAAATGTCCCTAATGTATCTGACTCCACTACCACCGCCAACAGCACATTCCTCGTACCCACCACTCTCTGTGTAAAGAACCTACCTCTGACATCTCCCCTATACTTTCCTCCAGTTTTTTTATTTGTTTTTTGACAGACCTGTTTCTGTATAACACTGGGGTACAGGACAGGTGGGGACAGGTCAGTCACTATAACACAGATACAGTACTGATGGGAACAAGTATGTTAGTGCTAGAGAGCAATTTGAGGTTATGAATTAGATGTGTCATGTATGTAGCATAATTCACAACATTAACATGGGTTGAATGAAATGTGATTTTTATTTTCCTTAGTGACAATCTGCGACATAATCCCTGAGACACATTGGGTATAATTTCAAGTAGTAAATTAAAGTTTATTGTATTTTGGTCTCTTGCAGCATGACATCCCTTACTTTAGAATGAAAATGATTTGGGAGATTCTCAACAAAAGAATGCTGTGATGTCTGGCTGTAGATCGAGTCAACGCTAAAGAAAAGGTGTAATGACTTCAGTGATCCATGCTGGCCTTTAAATGGCCAGAAATATGCTAAATGCTGGATTCTTGTTGGAGCCTGCATCTGCTTCTGGATATTTGAATGAGGATTGCACCAGATGCTTGTTGCCACTCTGCTCGCTCACCCTTCATTATGCTTGGGTATAATGACACAGCAGATAACAAGAGTAAGGTAACTAGGAATAAACAGAACATCAAATTCAACCATCTCTCTTTCAAAAACCAAAGCTGACTTCTGGCCAAAGGGTGGTGTTCAGGAATGTATTTAAATATGTGTATTCCAACAACAAACCTAACAGCAATAAAGCCTCTAGAAAAGCAGTACAAACGTTTCTTGTCTTCTTGCACTTCTGAAACTGTGTGTAATTTGGAATACCAACGACTTAATGCAGATCAAGAAAGACTTTTCTGGGGTAACTGGAGTGAGTGTTAGTCTTCTTACCAAGATTGACTGATGTTGTTGACAATATGTTCCCTCCATTATTACAACCACATTCATGTGGAAATGTATGAACTGGTAATTCCTGTGGATACTGTATGCTCTTCCACTGTTATGTGTGTTTAAATCTATATTTATGACTTCTCTCATTTAATAAAGTTTATTTGGTTTTCACATTCCGACCTTGTTTATTGTCTTTGAATTGTTGAGTTTATGATTCACCAAGTAAGCTGAGAGCAGTAATACGGTGTTGATACTGTAAGGAACTGCTGTGTACTTAAATGTAGAAGAAGCGTTGGTGCTTCAAGTGCTTAGTGGATTGTTTGTGTTAGCTAAATTAGTTTCCTTTTACAAATCTCTGTTGAGAACCTCTCTATAAGGAATCACAATCCCAGTGATTTGCTGAAGTGAGTTATTTTCCACTCGTCAGAAGAACACTACAGCAGTGTTCCACAGAATGATGGAATGTTGGTCCGTATATTCAATTCCCAATAAAGTATGTAATTCTTGTGGAGATCTTTTATAATTTGCAGCGTCTGTTGGTTTCCTGAACCAGGAATAAAGGCAATAGTAAAGGAGAATGTGCCTGGCTTTGAGTTCCTGTCAAGAGAATCAGTCAGCTTCTCCAACTAGAATGGGAGTCCATGTCAACAACATCCAGCCTCAATGATTCAGCACAAGCACCAGGAGGTTATAAAAACTGAAGAAAGATTGCAAATGTACAGAATTCTTGGTACTACCACTGATACTAGCAAGAGTAACAATAGTTTTAGTTCCACTAAATCAATCCATCCACAAATCAGGGTCATCCAAGCTTGTACCTTTTTGTGTTCATTGCAGATGTATTTACTGGAACCTCAGGAACCTCATACATGTTCCCATTCATGTTCACATTAATTTTCAAAAGTGTCATTGTATATAAAAATAAATCTAGAGGTCTAATGTAAATGTTTTCATTAAGTGAGATGAGTGTGCTTTAAAAGAAAAACTGTGAGAATGCTCAGCCCACAAAATGCAGATCAAACCACATAGCAAATTTCTGTGTGAATCATTCTGTGTTGTTTGGTCTTTTCAAACTCTTTCTCCTCTGGTTTAATTGCCACCCCAAACCTCCACATCCATCTAACTGGACCAGTATGGTAATCATGGCAACTGGTGGAATTTAAATTCAATTAATAACCCTGGAATAAAGCTATATCTAACTACTTATGACCATGAAAACATATTCTTGTATTGTAAGAGACCATCTGGTTCATGAATACCCTTTATGGATGTGGGCCAAAGATCTAAAAATACCCAAGGAGCCAGTTGGTAGCTGACTACTGGTCATTCCATATTTGCATATCTAGACTTTGGCACGTAAACAAATAACTCCAAATCCACAACAAGGTGGTTGAAACTTCACTGCCATCTAAAATATCACTCAGTTGTATCAAACTGCTACAGAAAAGTCAATGAAGAATGAAACCATTTGGCATCAGTCTAGGAAATGGCAATGGCACATAGCTTAAATGTCCTTCCTAATTGCATCTCAGAACTGGTGCCAATTGGAGGAGCTGCCGACAGTCTAGTCAAGCAACAGCTTGATGTTATTTTACTCATGGAATCAGTCTTACAGGCAATGCCCTAAACTTTACCATCTTCATCCCTGATGATGGGACAGCGTATAGCCATCAGACTTGGCAGCACAGTCATGTATGCTCAAGGTACTTACTTCAAGGACTGCAACTTCCCCCCTCTGTTGATTGAAAATGCCCTCAACCACATCTCTTGTACTTCCTGCACTCCTGCCCTCAAATCCCTTCCCCTCAACAAAATTAAGGACAGACTCCCTTTGGTCCTCACATATCACCCCACCAAACTCTGCATCCAGTGCATCATCCTCTGCCATTTCCGCCACCTGCAATCCAACCCCACCACCAAAGAGATATTTCCCTCCACACCCATAAATTCCTTTCGTAGGGACCACTCACTCCACAACTCCCTCGTCCATTCCACACTCCCCATCAACCCTACCACACTCGGCACTTTTCCCTGCAACCGCAGAATTTGCTACAACTGCCCCTACACCTCCCCTCTCACCTCCATCCAAAGCCCAAGACAAACTTTCCATATCCAACGGGGGTTCACCTATACATCCTCCAACCTAGTCTACTGTGTCCGTTGCTCCCGATGTGGCCTCCTCTACATTGGTGAGACCAAGTGCAGACTTGGTGACCGATTTGTAGAGCACCTGTGCTCCGCACGCTGTAATCAACAACACCTTCTGGTTGCTAACTATTTTAATTCCCCCTCCCACTCCCTTGTTGACATTTTTACCCTGGGCCTCCTCCAGCACCACAATGACGCCTCACGCAAATGGAGGAACAACACCTCAATTCCGCCTCGGGAACTTACAGCCCGATGACCTGAATATTGAAACTGGTGAATTCTAAATATCTCCACCCCTGGCCTCATCCCATGTCCAACCCTCCTTCTCATCCCCACCACCTTGACCTGACACACCTGTCCCTCTTCTTCCCCACCTATCTGACACACCCTTCCCACAATCCCTACCACACCCTACCTGCATCCACCGATTGCCATCCCACCTACAATCCCCAAGCCCCACCCCGCCTCCCGCTATTTATTTCCCAGCTCCTTTCCCCCTAATGAAGGGTCCCAACCTGAAACGTCAACTCTCCTGCTCCTCTGATGCTGCCTGACCTGCTATGTTCCTCCAGCTCCACACTGTATTGACTGACTCCAGCATCTGCAATTCTTGCTATCTTCAACGATTTCGTAATGTTTAATACTGTTTGCAACTTTGCAGATACTGAAGCAGTCTAAGTTCATATGTAACAATATCTGGAATATATTTTGACTTAGGCTGACAAGTGCCAAATCGCATCAGAGCCACACAATTGTCATATTAAATTCCAGCTCTAACTATTTATAAATCTAAGCTAAGCATCTCCCCTTGACATTATGTTGTTACCATCACTGAATCCTCTACCAGCATCCTGAGAGTTAGCATTGACCAGAAACCAAGTTGGACTAGCCGTATATATGGTGGCTATGAGAACAGCTCAGAGGCTAGGAATTCTTTAAGTTTCCCTCCATTCACTATCCTGACTTGGAACTGTTTCACCATTCCTTCACTCTTGCTGGGTCAAAATCCTGGAACTCTTTTCCAAGGAACACATTAGGTTTCCCTACAGCACAGGGACTGTGGTGGTTCAAGAAGGCAGCTCATACGACCTTCTCTGAGGCAATAAATGCTTGCCCACATCCTATGAAGGGCTATTAAAAAAAAAGCTGTGTTCTTGCAATGAAATGCTGCCATTTCATGCCTGGCTTCCAATTGTCAAAATGAGCAGTGAGTATAGGGATTAGATGGAGTTGAGAGTGCGTGTGGGTGGGTAAGAAAGAGGTGTGAATTGTGAAAGAGAAAACCTGCAGCGATGAATACATACTGCATACAGACCTGATTGTATTTCTAATCTTGAACAGATCAGGGACAATTGCAACAGTGCTGCTGTTGCAGTGGTGCAGTTTCCACTTGCCCCACATGTAAGAATAAATCTGCCTGTAGCCTGTCTTCTCACATCTTCACATACCTAAATCTATGGCAATCATCGTATGCACCACAGAAGAAATGAGAAACTAAGTAACTATGACCATGATGACCATTGCAACCATCCAGCATTTTTTTGTATTGTGCCTTGCTCACCACTGCATCCATACTTTAATAATTGCATATATTTCCTATTTTCCAACAAGTTCTGTACAGGGACTATGCCTTTAAGGAGCTGCATTATCATGTACATTCCAATTTCTGGCTTTACATAGCTACATTGTCTGAACTTTTCATGGTTTTACATTAGTTTGCTGTTGTATCAATGGCACTGGACTAGCAATCCAGAGGCACCAGGAACATTACACTCCAGCACTCGTAGAATTTGAATTCAATTACTTAAATCTGGAAGTGAAAGCTCGTAATAGTATCCATGAAATTATCATTGACTGTCATAAAAACCCATGTGGTCTCATAATGCCCTTTAGGGAAAGAAATCTGCTGTCCTTACCTGGTCTGGCCTATATGTGACTCCTGACCCACAGCAATGTGGTTGCCTCTGAAAATGGCCAGCAAACCACTCAGTTCAAGAACAATTAGGAGTGGGCAAAAATTGCTGGCCGAGCCAACAATGCCGATATTCCATTAAAGATTTTAAAACTCAAAATACTGGGTGGAACCTTCAAATCAGGGCCTGAAGCTGTCAGGGTGTAGAATCCTCTTGGGCAATAGTACGAAAGAGACAGGTTTGATTCAGCTACTCATTACACTCTTTGATTGACCTGGCCAAATGGCAAAAGAACCAGACACAAGTTGAGAATTTTCTCACATAGCTAGTTCTGAACTGGAATGCACTGCCTGGAAGATTGGATTAAAGAGAGATTCAGCAGTGACTTTTAGGAGGGAATTGAATAAATACTTGAAGGGAAATAAATTGAATTTTAAAATGAGAAGTTATATCTCCAACTATACTACATATTGTCTAATATCTATAAAGTATCAGAAAAAGTAGCCAGGTTCCTCAAATTAATGAGAAAGAACTAGTTTACTGCAGAAAAGAAAAACTCAAGCAAAGATACTTACAACTTGCCTAAAGCATCCAAATGGTTTTATTGAAATAGAGTGCACATAATCTCCAAGTTTGGAAAAAGTCTGTACAGCATTATCCTAAAAATATTTTGAACAAGGAACAGTTGAAGTTGAAAAAAAGACTTAATCACAGATTGCCCAAAATCTAGTCAGCTGCCAAAAATCACTTTCTCTACAAGCTGTTACCACTGGGGTTTCTTCCTGGATCTGATGTGTATTTTTGAATTATCTTCTTCTGGAAATAGTGGTGTAAATTCAGATTTCTCCTTTAAGGATATTGTACTTGTGGTGATGGGGGCTTCCAGTTGATCTTCAACTGACAAACTTATGCGAGAGGATTTACAAAGAGAGAAAGAGGACAAAGCCCCTTTGGTAAGTTATCTCTGACTGTGCACTCTCAAAACCGACATTTTTGTAGAGCTGAGATAGTAGGAACTGCAGATGCTGGAGAATCCGAGACAACAAGGTGCAGGGCTGGATGAACACAGCAGGCCAAGCAGCATCATAGGAGCAGAGAGGCTGACGTTTTGGGCCTAGACCCTTCATCAGAAAAGGGGGAGGGGAAGGGGGTTTTGAAATAAACAGGGAGAGAGTGGGAGGCGGATAGAGGAGAGGATAGGTGGAGAGGAAACAAACAGGTCGAAGAGGCGGGGATGGAGCCAGTAAAGGTGAGTGTAGGTAGGGAGTTAGGAAGGGGATAGGTCAGTCCAGGGAGGACGGACAGGTCAAGGGGGCGGGATGAGGTTGGTCGGTAGGAGATGGAGGTGCGGCTTGAGGTGAGAGGAGGGGATAAGTGGGAGGAAGAACAGGTTAGGGAGGCAGGGACGAGCTGGACTGGTTTTGGGATGCGGTAGGGGGAGGGGAGATTTTGAAACTTGTGAAATCCACATTGATACCATTGGGCTGCAGGGTTCCCAAGCGGAATATGAGTTGCTGTTCCTGCAACCTTCGGGTGGCATCGTTGTGGCACTGCAGGAGGCCCAGGATGGACATGTCGTCTGAGGAATGGGAGGGGGAGTTGAAATGGTTCGCGACTGGGAGGTGCAGTTGTTTATTGCGAACCGAGCGTAAGTGTTCTGCAAAGCGGTCCCTGAGTCTCCGCTTGGTTTCCCCGATGTAGAGGAAGCCACACCGGGTACAGCGGATGCAGTATACCACATTGGCAGATGTGCAGGTGAACATCTGCTTGATGTGGAAAGTCTTCTTGGGGCCTGGGATGGGGGTGAGGGAGGAGGTATGGGGGCAGGTGTAGCACTTCCTGCGGTTGCAGGGAAAAGTGCCGGGTGTGGTGGGGCTGGAGGGGAGTGTGGAGCGGACAAGGGAGTCACGGAGAGAGTGGT
>NC_063338.1:4204436-4232341 GCF_021869965.1 Rhincodon typus
TGGGAATAGGGGATAGCATTTTTGCAGGAAGGTGGGTGGGAGGAGGAGTATTCTAGGTAGCTGTGGGAGTCGGTGGGCTTGAAATAAATATCGGTTTCTAGGTGGTTGCCTGATATGGAGACAGAGAGGTCCAGGAAGGGGAGAGAGGTGTTAGAGATGGTCCAGGTAAACTTAAGGTTGGGGTGGAAGGTGTTAGTGAAGTGTATGAACTGTTCGAGCTCCTCGTGGGAGCACGAGGTGGCGCCGATACAGTCATCAATGTAACGGAGGAAGAGGTGGGGTTTAGGGCCGGTGTAGGTACGGAAGAGGGATTGTTCTACGTAACCTACAGAGGCAGGCGTAGCTTGGGCCCATGCGGGTACCGCTGTACCCGGTGTGGCTTCCTCTACATCGGGGAAACCAAGCGGAGACTCGGGGACCGCTTTGCAGAACACCTACGCTTGGTTCGCAATAAACAACTGCACCTCCCAGTCAGGAACCATTTCAACTCCCCCTCCCATTCCTCAGACGACATGTCCATCCTGGGCCTCCTGCAGTGCCACAACGATGCCACCCGAAGGTTGCAGGAACAGCAACTCATATTCCGCTTGGGAACCCTGCAGCCCAATGGTATCAATGTGGATTTCACAAGTTTTAAAATCTCCCCTCCCCCCACCGCATCCCAAAACCAGTCCAGCTCGTCCCTGCCTCCCTAACCTGTTCTTCCTCCCACCTATCCCCTCCTCCCACCTCAAGCCGCACCTCCATCTCCTACCGACCAACCTCATCCCGCCCCCTTGACCTGTCCATCCTCCCTGGACTGACCTATCCCCTTCCTAACTGCCTACCTACACTCACCTTTCCTGGCTCCATCCCCGCCTCTTCGACCTGTTTGTTTCCTCTCCACCTATCCTCTCTTCTATCCGCCTCCCACTCTCTCCCTATTTATTTCAAAACCCCCTTCCCCTCCCCCTTTTCTGATGAAGGGTCTAAGCCCGAAACGTCAGCCTCTCTGCTCCTATGATGCTGCTTGGCCTGCTGTGTTCATCCAGCTCTGCACATTTTTGTAGAGCTGGTGTCTTCATTCGAACAGCTTGTCCTTGTTTTCTGCAGTGTTTTGTTTTAAATCTCGTGAAGCGCTCATTCCAAAAGTCTAGAAAAGAGATGCCCAGCCAACGATCCTACACAAGTTAACAGTTCAGATGACACACCTTCGTGATACCATTCAGACGCTGAATATTTTGTGCGTGTCCGCATCGCTTTGTGGAGTGTTGGGTTCAGCTGCGATGCCCTTCCCAGCCGAATTGCCTCCCTTTACTCACTGTCTATGGGCATTTATAAGGAGGAGGTGTGGGTAGGCAAATACATTTCCTGTGGTACAAAGAGACACCACAGCGTACAATTTATCCGAGAGCTGACAGGCAGACTAGTCCACTCCGGTGCATCTACCCACCGCCGCCATAACAACAACAACAACAACTAGGCATAGCAACAAGCGCGGCGCAGGAAGTGCGTTGTGTGGGCCGTCGTCACTTCCTGTAAGCGCAGAGCTCGAGGTAGGTGGCGGCGGCGGTTGGTAGCTCTCGCGCTCGCAGCTTTTGTTTTTTTTTCCCCCCTCCCGCTTCCCCACTCACCCCAGCCCCATTCTCTTATTCATCCCCACCTTCCTTCCCTCCTCCTCTCATCTTGAAATACTTTGAAGCGTTTGGTTTTCACAGCCGCCGACATGAGCGACACCGAAGAACAAACCTACGTCGAAAGGGTGAGTTTTTGTCGAGATATGCTCTCTCTCTTCCAGTGTCTCTCTCTTTCTGTGTGTTTATGTGTTTTCTTTGGGGTGATGTTCTTCCTCGCACAGAAGGTTCTGGACAAGGCCCCCCTCCCTTTCCCGAGGGTCCCGCCTTCCCTTTCAGCGCCATTGGCTCCGCCGTCTGCCAGCACGGCCAATGACCGCGCACGCCGTTCCTCCTCTTTTCCTCCTTGCGGCGATGCCGTTCGCGGCCCGCGCAGCCTGTCAACCTCGTACCCACCAATGAGCGGGAGAGGCGGTGCTGTGCCGCGCTCCGATTGGCTCTGTGCTGCTGGCAATGATAAGGGGAAGTAACACTTCAGCACTGCTCCTTCCGGTAGCTGTGATGGGCCCCCCTCTCCCACCATTCTTTTAATTCATTTTGTGGGATGTGGGCGTCGTTGGCTGGATCAGCATTTATTGTTCGTCCCTAGTTGCCCTTGAGAAGGTGATGGTGAACTACCTTCTTGAAACCTCCGCAGTCCACCTGCTGTGGGTTGAACCGTAAAACCGTTAAAGAGGGAATTCTTTTTACTGGGTGCAAGCATTTGATAATTCGCACGCTTTTAATTTGGGTGTCTGTTTTTTATTTAAACCCAGGAGGTGTGTGTGTTGAGGCTGGTTACTTTAGTCTGTTTTGTGTGAGTCTATGCTTGGAATGTGGCATGTGGAACATGCTTTTCCCCCACCCCAGTAGTCATGATCCACCTGCCTGCAGCATGCACATTGTGCAGCAAAGGGCCATTTAATGCACCTTTCTGGTTGCAGAGTCTCGGGGCTGTCCATGATCTACTTCCTTTGCCCCCTGGGAATGCTTGCTATGAGTTATAATTTGCAGGTTGGTGGAGCAAAGGGCTTGAGGAGGGACTTGGAAGAGTTCTGGAAATCTGAGAAACCGGACAACGCTGGAAATATACACTACTCTTCAAATGGGGGCTCCTGAGTGGGAATTTAAACACAGAACTGCAGCTTGTTCTGTGTATTTTTATTTTGTGGGGACAGGACTTTCTGCAGTACATTCAGGGTTTACATGTAGAGTTTGTGCCAAGCCTTAACAATATCTTCTTTCATTAGTTCTTCTACATCCACGCCTGCTTCTGCAGTTGACTTTTTTTTTGGGGTGGGGGTGGGTGGTACGGAACCTTACTGTCAGGCAGTGGAAGTAAAAGATGTTGACAGACGGTGAATATAGCTTGTGGGAGTCAGGAAATTAGGCATTCAAGTTTTAATTAAGTTGTCAGTCTGCAGAGAAATTTAAGTGCTCAAATTTATATAACTTGGTATTTTCTCCCACCTGTAGAATTTTCAACACTATATTACTGTACCTTGTCTATGTTGCATATATAATTTAATCCAATTAATGTAATGGCTTGGTATGAATTTTCTTCACTGTTTTTGTTCATGCCCTGCACATACGAAGTAGTTCTTTGTCAGAAATAAAGCTGGGGGAGGGCTACAGAATTAAAGTTATACAGATTTGAATTTATTTAGTCTGAAATCAGGTAACTTGGGTTTAGTGTGCCACGTATCACATTTACCAAACACTGCAGCTTGTAATCTTTAACATTTTTAATACTAAAGCTGTGTAATACCATATCTGCTGCAAGGAGCAGTTGCCATGAGTTTTACTGACAAATGTATTTTACCAAATCACTATGCGAATATTTTTCTCTTTAACCCCCTTTTCCCAAAACCCTGGTGGTATTTAACCGAAGCTACCGACAATAGAAGACAAGGGGGAGGGAGTTCCAAACTGTAAGTAAGATACTAGGGCTCAGCATTAATACTTTCCATTTAAGAGTAGCAGTTGCCCATTTTTCTCTGGGGCTTCTGTGTCTTTTCATGCTTTTGTGAAGAGTTGATCTCTGCTGTAAGGGAACTTCCCCACGCTTGGGAAGATGCTTACATTCTGCTCACCCCCTTTTTCACAAAGCAGTATAGGTCAAGATTAGGAATTTGTAACATTGGCTTTTTTTTTTTGCTGTTGCAAGTCGATGTTTTGCTTCCTTTTTAAATAACCTCATCGTGCTACATTGCCCTGACAGCAACTTGGCACTTGGGTAGCCACTATTCCAAATAACTATAAACCAAAAAGTTATCTGATTTAAAGCAGTCCTTTGTAATTCCTTCTAAACGTATTGCTTTGAAAATTTGACTTGTGAATCAACAGCAAACCCAACAGTTGTATGAATGCTCCAGAATATGGTTGCAAAGTCCTTCTTTGTATTCTTGGCCCACTGAGCATGATCTAATTTTGGTCAGACCCTGTTTGTTGTATGACTGGAAGTTTGTTTTTTTTTGTTATCCTGCATTTAGAGAGGCTTAAAAAATGTTGGCACTCTCCCTAAAGTGTTTGTCAGAGCACCTGTTATTTTACGTTTATTAGTAGTGTCACTGACATTGATGAGGGAAGAGTCCCAAGACAAAAAGAAGATAGAAGCATTAAAGGTTCGTTATTTTTATTTACATACTGTGCTATAGGTTGATTATAATTTTAAGGTTTTCAGTATTTGTACTTTTTGATTATTGAAATATGTGGCTATTAATGATTATTTACACACCAAAGCCACTTAGTTGAGTTAATTAAATTTTGTTTCTTTGAGGTAATCCTGTTCAGTGACACATGGGCAAATTGCCTGAATCCTGGTTCAAAATCAATATTATTCAGCACTTGTAGAGTGCAGTTTAAGAATGTGCATGGAATGATTTCAGTACTGATACTGGACTACAAACAATTCAAATTTGAACCTGATTGCTCTGCTTGTAATCTTTCATTAATAATACAAATGCTGGAAATCTTCGAAAATAGAAAATGGTGGAAGCATACAGTGGATTGGCTGTCATCTGGGAATGAAATATTGATGTGTATAGATGGAACTCTGTTAGAACTGATGAAATCTGAATTTAATGAAAGTTTGTCTGCAGTGTCAGCCACCTTTTTCTTTCAAACTATCTGATCTGTGCAAAACCATTATTTGGTGCGCTCATTTTATGGACAGTGTATTGGACTCTTTGTCAGAATCAGCTGCTGATTTATAATGCCTAAGTCAAATTCTGTGTTTATTGCACAGACCCCTTTACCAGTGTGTTTTATTGCATTCTGCAAGCTACCACATTCAGTTACCACATTCCAGAATATTGTCTATTCTTCTGTCTCATTGAAGTGCACAAAGCTATGAAGTCATTCATGTTACTTAGTGTGATACGTTCCTAGATTTTATGCTTTTATTGTCAGAGGAAAGGATATGCTTGTACTTGTGAGATATTATTTGAAGAGATCGACTGTGATAGTTAGGGAATCCTTAAGTTTTTTTTTCCTCTACTTTGTCACTTGCATATTAGTGAGAGGATACAGTCAGATGATTGACCATTTTTGAGCATTTTGGAAGAATGTAACCAGAGTGCACGTTCCATAAATAGAGGGGAAAAATGTGGATGGGGTGGATGTTGAGTTTTGTGTATATAAAAAGAAAATCTGAAATAAAACCAAGGTGCTGAAAATTGAAGTGTTAGGAATTGTCTGCAAAGAGACTTCTATCACATTTAAAGCACTTCATCTTTAAATCCAATGAGGGATTGAGGTGATTAGTTTATAACAATCAGGAAATGAAGAAAGCTGGACAGAATCAGTCGTCGGTCATGTCACAAGGAGAAAGGATGACTTATGTGAATCAACGTGCAGTTTTTGGAATTGATTTCAGTTCCTGGTCCTGTACAGCTTATCCTTGCTTTTGTTAAATAGCCACATTTTCACTTCTGCCTTCAAATCTCAAGGAATGTGTTGTCTTTCCCTACCAAGACCATAATCTTCACCCTGACATGAGCAACCATGGCTACTTAATATTTGAGACAATTAAAATAAAGAATTAGGATTTTTCTGCACCTAGTGTGGTAATCTGAATTAAGACATTGGCATAATGCTAAATATGTGCAGCAGACAATAGCAAATGCCTCTGTCCCTGATAATTGCTAATCAAAATCTTTCAACAATGACTGAAATATACATTTTAAAAGTTACTGGTAAATGTGGTTTTTTAACAAGAGGATACGTGTATAAGAAAACTGTTGTCTGCACTGGAGATAGATACAATATATTTGAGGCTTTTATCTGCAATGGGATATATACTTCTATCTCCAGTAATTGATGTTGATAGAAAACATTTTGGAATTGTGTAGACAATGTGTTGAGAAAAGGAGAAAACAATTCTTCAATGGAGAATTCAACAGTTTAAGTTCCTCAGCATACAGAGGTGACATCAGTTTCTCAAGGTCAGAAATCACACGACACCAAGTTATAGTCCAACAGGTTTATTTGAAAACAAGTTTTCAGAGCCTTGCTCCTTCAGGTGCTAGAGAGAGAGGTGGCATCAGGCATGGAATTTATAAATACAAGATCAAAGGGTCACACCACTGAGGATGTACTTAACAAACCTAAGAAGCCAATAAATCTTTAATCAGTTCGAAGGTTTTAATTGATTAATATGTATACGTAAATCCCCAGATTTTTCTTTCAAGTCACGGCCCTGAGAGAACTAAAAGTTTTATCAGTGGAAAGAAGAGGTGACGTTTTAGATCACAGTGCATGTTAGGTGTGAGGCCTTGTTTAGAATCTGTCAGTCAATGTGGCATTTTATAAATTCCTACTTTAGAACTAAAACCAGTCTGGTTGTGAACCAAGACACTAATAGATTCTAAACAAGGCCTCACACTTCTTACAGATAGTAAGAACTGCCGATGCTGGAGTCTGAGATAACAGTGTGGAGCTGGAGAAACATGGCAGGCCAGGCAGCATCAGAAGAGCAGGAAAGCTGACGTTTCGGATCGGGACCCTCCTTCAGAAATTTTCTGAAGTCCTGACCTGAAACGTCAGCTTTCCTGCTCTTTTGATGCTGCCTGGCCTGCTGTGTTCCTTTAACTCTGCACTGTTATTTGGCACTTAACATGCATTATCTGACCTAAAACGTCACCTCTTTTTTACACTGATAAAAGCTTTAGGTCCCTCAGGGTAGTGACTTGAAAGAAATTTTGGGAAAATCAGTTAAAACTTTCAAACTGATTAAAGATATAACAACATCTTAGGTTTGTTTAATACACCCTGATCAGTTGTGTGGCCCTTTGATCTTTTACTTATAAATTCTGTGTCTGACCCATCTCTCTCTCCAACACCTGAAGGAGGAGTGAGGCTCCGAAAGCTTGTGTTTTCAAATAAACCTGTTGGATTATAACCTGGTGTAGCTGATCCAGTCCAACTCCATGTCAGTTTCTCAGATATTCTGTTTAAAGTTAAAGAAAATGTCATTCTTCCTCATTTACTGGAGGTAACAACACTTTTCACAATTTACTGGAGGGGTGGCACGGTGGCTCAATGGTTAGCACTGCTGCCTCTCAGCACCAGGGACCTGAGTTCAATTCCACCCTCGGGCAACTGTCTTTGTGGAGTTTGTGCATTCTTCCCGTGTCTGCGTGGGTTTCCTCCGGTTTCCTCCCACAGTCCAAAGATGTGCAGGGTAGGTGGATTGGCCATGCTAAATTGCCCTTAGTGTTCAGGGATGTGTAGATTAGGTGGGGTATAGGAATGGGTCTGGGTGGGATGTCTGAGGTTTAGTGTGGACCTGTTGGGCCGAAGGGCCTGTTTCCACACTGTAGGGATTCTATGATTCTACGAACATTGTGTTTGCTCAAGGGAAGTAAATGAGCCAGTCCTCTAAGGCTTCCTCTGCTTTTGTAGTGAAGTTGATCTTTCTCCCTTGTCTCACCTCAGGCTTTCTCCTAGTTAATCTTGAGGCGTGTCTCCTCCCTCAAACCTATTTGCAATAATGCTGATTACCAGTCTTCATTTTTAGGTGGTCATTTTAGCTGGCATTACTGAAATTAGTTCTCACTCATGCTGTTTCAAATCTGTTATCAGCACTCTTTTATAAAACTAGCCCTCAATTCCTTCATTTTTGAAAGGCCTTGCTCCAACTTCTTTTCCTTTAGGGGCCTTGAAGCTGTTGCCCCCTCTCAAACCCTTTCACATCTTCCCCAGAACTTTGTCTTTGAACCCCTACCACAGTACTAAACAGGGTATCACTTGTGATTTTAACAGCTGTGATTGTGACAAAGGGAAATTGTCTCCTCCTTGAAAAAACATGCAACCTTCACAGTGTGAAATAAGGTAATGTGACCCATTGTGTCTGTACTGACTGGAAAAGAATTATTGTATTCATCCCGATTGGTAAGTAGCCTTGTAGGTTCGACACGGCATAGACAGGTTGGACCAAAGGGTCTGTTTCACTGCTTTATGACTGACTTGAAATGAATGTCCAGGTATCTTTCACATGAAAGGAGTATTTATTTATGTCTCTGTTGCACTTTCCCCTTTGGGGAGAATAATCTCCTGCACTCCCCTCTAATCCTTCTCTTAATTTCTTGCTTGTAAATCTACATGGTACCTTCTCCAGTATAATCACATCCTCCTTGTAATGTGTGGTGACAGGAACTGCATGAAGTAATCTAGCTGTGGCTTAGCTAGCGCTTTATGTAGTACAAAGATTGTGTCCTTGTGATATATTCTGGTTCATTGTTTAGTGAGGGGCGTTGTCCTATTTGGCATCTTAACTACCCGTGTCCACCTATCTGTCAAGGTGGGCAGGTAGGAATGCACTCTGAGCTCTCTATTCTTTGACATTTGATTATCTGACTTTTTATTATGAATTCCTTTGCTTTATTTGCACTCCCCAGGTGCATTACTTGACACTTAGAAAAATGGCAAATCCAATTCAAATCCTGTCGACCTGACCAGCCTTTGATATCTGAACATTTTTCAACTTTCTTCGTCCAGATGTGTTTGCAAATTTCTTAATTATACTGTTGACATTAAGGCTGAATCACTGAGACATCGCAAAAAGCAGTGAACCGAGTACTGAGGAACCTCACTGCAAACAGCCTTTCTGCATTGGAAAACCCACTGACCATTAACTTTCTGTCCCTGAGACAACTTTTGATCCACAGTTTACCCTTGGATTCCGTGAGCTGTTCATTTTCCGAACAGTGTATCATATGGCTTTTTGTTAAGTTTTGCTGAAAATTGTATGGATATGGCTACATGGGTATCTGTTTCATTGGCCTTTCTTGTTGCCTTCTCAAAAGATTATACCAGGTTAGTCAGGCACTATTTCCTCATAGCAAATCCATATTGTTTATTTTTCCTTTCTGAATGATGATCTGTGCTGTAACAGAATTTTACTAAGAATTTCAACAGAACTTGGGTTAACTGGGCTGTCTGTTTCTGATTGGGGCTTTCCCTTCCTCCCTTAATAGAGAGCAGTCTTCCAGCAGCATGTAAATGAAAGCCACAGTCTTTGTTATTTCCGTCATTCTCTTGGCCCCTGACATCTTTATCTACTTTGAGATGCTAAAGCTCTTACTGTTTCCCCTTTTGCTATATTTATCCAATCCAATATTTTGCAAACATGTACAGGGACTTCATTGTCCACTTCTTTCATGAAGACTGATATGTAGCCCCCATGAACCATGATCATGTCAATCCACCTCCATGCCCAGAATAATTTTTAGATATTTAGCAAGTGTCTTTGGCAGTAATGAGCTCTCAGGATCTGATGTAAGTTTTTTGCTCTTTGACTTATCCTAATTTTTATGCTGTTGAACGTTCCTCTCAAGGGAGGTCTGAATTTGAGTCCCGTCCTTTGAAGGGACCGTATTTATTTTGAAGCCCTTCTATCTCTTTAAATGCCACTACTTTTGATACTTTTAATAGTGTTTAAAGTACAATTTTGCCAAATTACACCTTGACTCAGCAAAAATGTGAATTTCCATATTTAAAATGTTTTGAAATATTTATTGTTAGCTGACTATTTATTCTTTTCTGTAATTATATTGTATCTATCTGAACCATGACAACTATCAAAATACTATCCCATTGGTACTCTTCCACCATTCCCTCAAAGTAAGTTCAGAACTGCCACTTTTTCCCAGTTCAAAATAGCTCCCCTGAATGCATTAAGAACTTGACGTACCTATTATCACAGTTGAATATTCGAGTTGTTGAAATGTACTATTTACTGCCTGATTGCTCTGCATATCTTTGCACCTTGCCTATGTACTTGTTCTTCTGTCTTGCCTGACTTTTTGTTTTTTTTGGCATGTGGTCTGTTGTACACTCCCAGTGGTGTAACAGCCCTCTTTCTGCTCTTCATTTCATGGCTTATAATTCCTTCTCAATGCTGTACTTGTTTCTTTATCCAATTCTTGACAGTCCACCACTCTGCCCTCTCTGAAAACCTTATGATGAGAGAGAATGTTGACATGCCATCCCTACCTTACCATCTTGTTTCAGTAATAAATCATGTTGTCATAATACGATATCCTACCTATCTTATTAAACAGGCTCCTTGTATTGTAACCTTTCGAAACATTTTGATATAATTAATGATTTGGGTAATTCAAGTGAAGTTTAGTTTGCAAAAACAAATCAAGCGAGTTTCATTGCAGATTTCTAAGCATTTTAACAGCAGCAAGGTCAGCAACCTCAAAGTGTCAGCTGAGGTAACTAGTCATTCAGTCATTGAGCTTTGTATTAATATTCATCATCTCATTTTAGTTTGTGAAAACCATAGGCAAACAATCTAGTTTTTCAAAATCAGATTCTGAAGGGAATAATTTCAAAGTTTTAATATTTGTTAATGCTTTGCATGTCAATTCAGTCCAATCACACTTTAGTTTATTTGAAATTGGCGTAACAATTGCCAATACTAAAAATAAACCTAACACCAGATAGGTTGGTTGGGCAAACCAGCATGCAGTGTCCACTTATAGAATGTACTGTCAGCTTCTTGTACTTGTCCTCTTATCAGAAACAGCTTTGCACTCTACACGTAAGCAGACTACCTACCTGCATGATACTCAGCTGATCTCTTCATATTTAAAGTGGGGTGCATTTCCAAATAGCCTGCTTGTTATACAGAAGCTTGTAGAAGTGTTTGGTTAATATTTAACAAAGTGGTGATTGGAACTGCTGTTTTGTTGCTTAGTTCTGTTGTTTTAAGCAATAGCTTAGACTGTTTGAAGGTTATCTGATCTAACTCCTGTGGCCTCTTATTAAATTTCCTGTGGATCAGCAATGACAAAAAAGCGCACACCTGACCAATTTGAATGACAGGCATGCCAGATAGTGGTTGGCATAGCAAGGCAGTGGATTCATTTTGATTTGCTAATAAGATCTAAACAAACATGGAAACAAAAAACTAAAATGTGTTTTCTGCCTGACCTTGGCATGTCTTATTTTCACATGAAACTCTTACTATCCCTATATTTCTGTTACTACATAGGCTTGAATGGTTAACCATGTGCTGCTGTGCTTTGACCAAACCCACCACAGCAGTATGGTCTTGGAAGTAGGTGACATAATCTAAGAATTAGAACCAGGCCATTCAGGTGTACTTTACACAAAGGATAGTAGATGTTGGAATTCCTCCACAAATGGCGGTGGATTTTGGATCAGCTGTTCATTTTAAATCTGAGATCAATTTTTGAGAAGCAAAGTTATTAAGGGGTATGGGCCACAGATCAGCCATGTTCTCACTGACTGGGGGAATAGGGCTGAAGGGCCTACTCCTATTCCTATGGTCAGAAAAGTTAGACAACACCGGCAATGTTGACGGTTTGTTTTCTGGCTAATATTGGTATACGCTTAAGCCAAGAAACAGTTTTATGTGGCCACGTTTGCTATGTGCAACACATTAGTTAAATGTTGGCACAGCTTCCTAATACTGGATCAAAACGAACTAAACTGAGATTTCTAACCAACCTGTTCAGAGATGTCATTCAACACATCAGGAACATGTGGGACTTTAACCTGGACCTCCTGCCCCAAAAGTATGGTCATTACCATCACACCACAAAACCACCCTGCAAATTGTGAAAGTTTTTTTTAACAGCTTAAAGTCTGCTGTGGTTTAACTGCTTCTTTAATATTCAAGCAATTCACCATCTGTTAGAAGGCTTTACCCATCAAATCAGAAACATCAGCAAAACCCACTAATACTACTCATACAATTAACTTGCCCATTGAAAGGTGATAGGTAGTTTATATCCAGTTTGTTATCAGCTATAATAAAAACAGAAAATGCTAGAAATACTTGGCCAGTCAGGCACCATCTGTGGAGAGAGAGCAGTCTGGTTAAGTTTTCAGGTCGTTGACTTTACTGAAAGGTGATTGATCTGAATCATTAATTATCTATCTCTTTCTCTCTTCGTACTTGTGCCTGTGCTGCTGAGTCTTCAAGTATATTCTATTTTTATTTCAGATTTCCAGCATCTGCAGTATTTTGCCTTTGTGTTATAACTCTAAAGAAAGAGAGTTTGTATTTGATGTGTACTCTGATCAAATCTAGGCTTAGCGTGGCTGTTTACAAGCCAATCCTTATGGCCTATGATGTGTTTTTTTTTGGTAAACCGAATTTTTGTTCGTTGTATTTTGGTCAGTTTAAAGAAGTTTACAGTGATGGTCCTTGCTGGTTTTGCCAGACAAGTCAATAAGCTGATCCATGCCTATGTTTTACCGATTGGAATAAATGAAAATATGGGCCTGAAATCCAAACTGATCTGAAGTTGGGCTGCTTTTCTAGGTGGTCCTAAGATTAAAACAGTGGAATTCAAGCTGGCCCAATGTATTGATTTTCATTCACACTCACCTTCCCTCCCTGGGAACCATCTTTGGATGAAATTGGGTCTGATCAAACTCCATGAACTTCATTTTGTTCAGATCAAACAATTGTTTCAAGAGTGAGTATCTAGTCCCCTAGTGTGAAGAAGTCAACTCATTTCAGTTAATTTATTCATCAACCTCTTCTCTGGCACACTGTCCAGAGGCTTCCAACACAACATACATGGCTGAAGTAAAATTAATGTTTCAAGTTGGTTATCTAACTTCCAAACAAAAATTTAATATACAACTATTTTCTTGTGTTTTTCATTCACAGAATTCTGCACAGATATGAAATCTTGACTGTGCAAGTAAGAAAATAGGGCAAACCTATACAGGGTGAAGGCTTTGGAGATGTGCTAAATTTGTCCTTAGTTTATGATGGTGAAAAGGTTGCATCAATTTACCCTATGACCACTACAGTCAATATTGGACTGCATGATCCGTGTTTTTCTAAGCTGTCTCTTCAGTGACCAGTTAATTCCAAGGTGAATGCTGAGAGGGAGTGACACAGGCTTTCTCTGTTGGTGCCATGAAGATCCATTTCAATGAATAATCTGTCCAGCTGAAATGAGTTATCTTTCTTCAGCTTAAACTGTGGCTAACGGGTTTTTAACATTTCAGCATTGTGTGTGTCTCCAGGTAAGAAACAAATGGGGTAGGAAATTAGGAAATGGTGAGTATCAGTTCCCCGATATGTTTACATCTGACCATTTTGCTTATGTATACTGGCATGAGGTTCGAGTTCATGTAGGAGCACTTGACCCCAAGTTGCAAGTTCGAGACAGAATCTGAGTTGCCAGTCAATCCGGTTCATGTGTCATAATTCAGCTAGAGTTGTACCTCATACTTGCTGACCAGAGTAATGTTGACAACTGGTGTGGGGAAGCCCATTCTAAGATAGTTCTGCTGGGAAATGAGTGATTGGTGAGATGCAAACCACATCAGAGCAATAGCTGAGGTGATACCGTTGCAAAGTTTAATTATTGCAGTTGCAGACCTTCAAGTATGAGAATTTTGGGTCACTGAGTTTGTAACTGAGTACTTGAGTTTTAGCCCTTGTTGCTTAGTTAATAATCCTGCCTATTGCTGTTACTAGTGTCAGCTAGCTGGCATAGTTTTATTTCCTATAACTACAGTTGTTGCAGATGAGAATCGTTGATGAAAATTTTCACTGGTAATTGGCTAATCTCAGCACAGGTTTTCTCTGCAATTACATGCCTCATCCTGTTCTTTTTTTGTTAAGGTTAATGTTCATGAAGAAAAGAAATGTGGAAGAAGTCAATTGACAAGTTTTGTGTAATAATTGAAGCTCAGGAATAAGTGAAGCTGAATTGGGGAAAAAAAAGAATGCATGCTAAAAAAAAAAGACACGAAGTCCCACAAATAGAATGTGTGCAGTGTGTGAAGTGGGAAGATGAACCAAGTGAGAATTTGAAACTGAAGAATGAAGAAAAGAAATAGAATGAAGTTAAGATCAGAAGTATCTGGAATCAGAAAGCACTACGCTAAGTAATTTCTAGTCTGTTTATGTGTACGTGCGGGGCTTGCGGTAGTCTTCTGACTCCTTGAGTGAAACTTCACCCAAGGTGCTTCATATTTTGAGTGAAATTTGGTTAAATTAAGTGAGCATGAAGACAAGTTTAGCTTCTTGACTACTTTTACATATCAGAACTTATAATTTTGGATTGAATTATGATATCTTAATGAATTCACTCAAATCGTTCAGCTAACGTAAGCCCGTACCTGTATATTGTACTAAACGAAAAATGCATGCACTGTACAAACGAAGGTAGACAAATACCCACTAGGGCTGTTAGTGCATTCTAGGAAAGTATTTAATGCCTGAGCAATCCTAATTGAAACTGCACAGGCTAAACTGGGATACAAGTTAGGTTGCCTGTTTATTCCATTTCAGATACTTATAAACGTTTAATCAGATGATACTTTAGTTAGTAGAACCAGCTTTTAGACTAGTAAAATTTAACACAATTATCTTTGCATATAGGATTCACGTTCTCCTTCTAAATCACCAAGTGGGAGTCCACATGGATCTGGCAAGTCTGCCAGCCAGTCTCCAGAAAATTCTCCTGATCGTTCCCGTTCCAGGGACGGATCAAGACGCTCCAGGTCCAAGTCTCGATCTCGTTCGAGATCCAAATCCAGGTGAGTTCCTGCTTTATTTTGAAGCTTTAGCTGGTGTTTGTGTTTTTTGTCACTGTGGTCCAGAATCTGTCCCTCTTGTACTCCAGTGCAGCACCTGTTGCTGGTGTTCGTTAAGGAAGTCCACATATGGTAGAGCTTGGAGAAAACTTCTACCAAGTCATATAATTGCTTGCCTTGCATTAGCCATTTGACAAGGTATTCTGGAATGGTGGAGAAGAGCAGGACAGGATTTGTCATTTTGATTAAATGACGGGGCAGAGAGATTTGAAGATATGTGCACAAAGGGAAGGAAAGCTTGAGAAAGTGGTTAAAAAGTACAAAGAACCCTATGGTTATGTAGGAACAAAGTGTATTTAACAAAAAACCAATGATAATAAGGCAAACTTTGTAAAACTTGTACTTGGCCTCCATTGAAGTGTTGTGTTCAATTCCGTGCCCTATGCTTTAGAAAGGATGTGAAGGCATGAGCGTTGAGTTCTTAAAAATTTTGCAGGAATGTTTCCAGGGATGAAAGGCTTCGGTAATATGGATAAATTGGAAAATCTGGGCTTCTCCTTGGAGAAGAGAAGGTTGAGAAGAGATTTGATAGCAATGTTAAAAACTGAGGGGTTCAGACAGAAACTGTCCCTAGAAGTCCGGAATTGGAAGACACCTATTTAGGTGAATGGCAAAAGAATCAAGTGACATGAGAAGAAAACTTGCACATGCAGGTGTGGTTAGGATCTGCAATACACACCCGATGGAGATGGTTCAATTGTGGCATCCAGTAGGAAATTGAATAGACATCTAAAGAGTGAATGTGCAGGGGGCTAAATTTTGCAGAGGCTGACACAAACATGATGCCCTGAGAAAAGTAGGTGCCTTTGTTGTAACAATCTGTGATATGCTAACCAGCTAGAAAAGAATGATGATGCTGAGGGCTCAAACTCAATCTGTGGAAGTTGAGTGGGATCATTTGCTGAGGGAGTGGTTGAAGTGAATAGTATAGATACATTTTAAGGGAAAGCTAGTCAAACAAGAAGCTAAAAGGGATGGAAGGTTATATACATATCTTCAGATGAGTAAAAATAGTAGGAAATTTCAGTGGAGCATTAATTTCATAAGCTAAGAGGTGAATGGTTATCAGGGTATAGATGGGAATGTGGAATAATCAGATCAGCCATGATCTCTTTGAATTGTGGATCAGGCTCTGGTCCAAGTGCCTTAATCCTGACTTGTACATGGGCTGGTTAGGCAGTATGGTCTGTTACTGCGCTGTATAAGCTATATAATAAGTAGGTGATAGAGGAGTCTGTCTGTAGGCACGTGAAAAATGTTGCAAGAACTGGAGGATACTGATGGTGGAGTTCAGTTATCTCAACTTAGACTGGGATAGTAACAACTGCAAAGAGTAGAACGGTCTAGGCAGTTCAGAAATGTGTATAAGGACGTAGAACATAGAACATTACAGCGCAGTACAGGCCCTTCGGCCCTCGATGTTGCGCCGACCTGTGAAAACCAATCTGAAGCCCATCTAACCTAAACTATTCCATTATCATCCATATGTTTATCCAATGACCATTTAAATGCCCTTAAAGTGGGCGAGTCTACTATTTTTGCAGGCAGGGCATTCCACGCCCTTACTACTCTCTGAGTAAAGAACCTACCTCTGACATCTGTCCTATATCTATCACCCCTCAATTTAAAGCTATGTCCCCTCGTGCTAGCCATCACCATCCGAGGAAAAAGGCTCCCACTGTCCACTCTATCTAATCCTCTGATCATCTTGTATGTCTCTATCAAGTCACCTCTTAACCTTCTTCTCTCTAACGAAAACAGCCTCAAAACCCTCAGCCTTTCCTCATAAGACCTTCCCTCCATACCAGGCAACATCCTGGTAAATCTCCTCTGCACCCTTTCCAATGTTTCCACATCCTTCCTATAATGCGGTGACCAGAACTGTACGCAATACTCCAAGTGCGGCCGCACCAGAGTTTTGTACAGCTGCAACATGACCTCATGGCTCCAAAACTCAATCCCTCTACCAATAAAACCTAACATACTGTACGCCTTCTTAACAACGCTATCAACCTGGGTGGCAACTTTCAGTGATCTATGCACATGGACACCGAGATCTTTCTGCTCCTCCACACTACCAAGAATCTTACCATTAGCCCAGTACTCTGTATTCCTGTTACTCCTTCCAAAGTGAATCGCCTCACACTTTTCCGCATTAAACTCCATTTGCCACCTCTCAGCCCAGCTCTGCAGCTTATCTATGTCCCTCTGTAACCTACAACATCCTTCTGCACTACCCACAACTCCACCGACTTTGATGTCATCCGCAAATTTACTAACCCATCCTTCTACGCCCTCATCCAGGTCATTTATAAAAATGACAAACAGCAGTGGCCCCAAAACAGATCCTTGAGGTACACCACTAGTAACTGAACTCCAGGATGAACATTTCCCATCAACCACCACCCTCTGTCTTCTTACAGCTAGCCAATTTCTGATCCAAACCGCTAAATCACCCTCAATCCCATGCCTCCGTATTTTCTGCAATAGCCTACCATGGGGAACCTTATCAAACGCTTTACTGAAATCCAAATACACCACATCAACCGCTTTACCCTCATCCACCGGTTTGGTCACCTTCTTGAAGAACTCAATAAGGTTTGTGAGGCACAACCTACCCTTCACAAAACCGTGTTGACTATCCCTAATCAAATTATTCCTTTCTAGATGATTATAAATCCTATCTCTTATAATCCTTTCCAACACTTTACCCACAACCGAAGTAAGGCTCACTGGTCTATAATTACCAGGGTTGTCTCTACTCCCCTTCTTGAACAAGGGGACGACATTTGCTAGTCTCCAGTCTTCTGGCACTATTCCTGACGACAATGACGACATAAAGATCAAAGCCAAAGGCTCTGCAATCTCCTCTCTAGCTTCCCAGAGAATCCTAGGATAAATCCCATCCGGCCCAGGGGACTTATCTATTTTCACACCTTCCAGAATTGCTAACACCTCCTCCTTATGAACCTTAATCCCGTCCAGTCTAATAGCCTGTATCTCAGTATTCTCCTCAACTACATTGTCTTTTTCCTGCGTGAATACTGACAAAATATTCATTTAGCACCTCTCCTATCTCTTCAGACTCCACGCACAACTTCCCACGACTGTCCTTGACCGGCCCCAATCTTACTCTAGTCATTCTTTTATTCCTGACATACATATAGAAAGCTTTAGGATTTTCCTTGATCCTACCTGCTAAAGACTTCTCATGTCCCCTCCTGGCTCTTCTTAGCTCTCTGTTTAGGTCCTTCCTGGCTAACTTGTAACTCTCAAGCGCCCTCACTGAGCCTTCACGCCTCATCTCTACATAAGCCTCCTTCTTCCTCTTGACAAGAGATTCAACTTCTTTAGTAAACCACGGTTCCCTCGCTCGACCACTTCCTCCCTGCCTGACAGGTACATACTTCTCAAGGACACGCAGTAGCTGTTCCTTGAACAAGCTCCACATTTCAATTGTGCCCAGCCCCTGCAGTTTCCTTCTCCACCCTATGCATCCTAAATCTTGCCTCATCGCCTCATAGTTGCCTTTCCCCCAGCTATGACTCTTGCCCTGCTTTATATATCGATCCCTTTCCATCACTAAAGTAAACGTAACTGAATTGTGGTCACTATCACCAAAGGGCTCTCCTACCTCCAAATCTAACACCTGGCCTGGTTTCCTGATCAATGTGTTTCTCATCCATGCTGGATTTAGTTCTGGGCAGTGAATTGGAGCAAGTGTAACATTTCAGTGGTAGAGCGTTTGGTGAGCAGTTATTAGTTTTATAATAGATATTGGAAAAGGGTCACAAACTTGATCCAGTGTTTTTGAGGAAGTTCCCAAAAAGTTTGAGGGCAAAGCAGTAGACGTTTACTTTAACTTCAGTAAAGCATTCGACAAAAGTTCCGCATGGTAGACTACTTACTAAGGTTAGGTCATATGGAATTCAGGATGAGATCGCCGATTGGATACATAATTAGCTTAGCAGGTGGTGGAGGGTTGCTTTTAGGACTGGAGGCCTGTCATCAACGGTGTTCCGCAGGGGTCGGTTCTGGGTCCTCTTTTGTCATTTATGTAAATGATTTGGATGAGAATAATGAAAGGCATAGTTAGTAAGCTTGTGGGTGACACCAGAGTTGGTGTTATAGTGGACAGTAAAGAAGGTTTTCAAAGATTACAAAGGGATCTTGATGAAATGGATCAATAGGCTGAAAGGTCCTAGATGGAGTTCAATCTGGGTAAAGCGAGGTATTGCATTTTAGTACAGACAAGAGTAGGGCTTATACAATTAATGGCAGGGGTTCACGTATATGCTTCTTTGAAGTTTGCATCACACAGACGGTGGTTAAAAAGATTGAATCAGAGATAGTAGGAACTGCAGATGCTGGAGAATCAGAGACAACAAGGTGCAGAGCTGGATGAACACAGCAGGCCAAGCAGCAGCATAGGAGCAGAAAGGCTGACGTTTCTGGCCTCGACCCTTCGTCAGAAAAAGATGTTTGGCATGCTTGCCTTCATTGCTCAGTCCATTGAATATAGGAGTTGGGAAGTCATGTTGAGGTTGTACAGGACATTGGTGAGGCCTCTTCTGGAATATAGTGTCCAGTTCTGGTTGCCCAGTTGTAGGCAGGATATTAAACTGGTGAGGGTTCAGAAGATTTACTGGGGTGTTGCCAGATATGAAAGGTTTGATTAATAAAGAAAGGCCAGATAGGCTGGGCCTCTTCACTGGAGTGACGGAGTTTGATAGGTGACGGTATAGAAGTCTATATAATAATGAGGGTTATAGATAGATATGGTAGTTGTCTTTTCCCTGGGTTGGGGAATTTCAAGACTAGAGGGCACATTTTCAAGGTGAGAGGAGAGATTTTAAGACTTGGGCAATTTTTTAAATAAAGGATGGTTCATCTGGAATGAACTTCCAGAGGAAGTAGTGGATGTGGGTACAGAAACAACATTTAAAAGACACTTTGAACAGTAAATGAATAGGAAATGTTTGGAGGGATATGGGCCAGAAGCAGGCAGGTGGGACTAGTTTAGTTTGGGATTAGCCTAGAATTGTAGAATCCCCACAGTATGGAAATAGGCCATTCGGCCCAACAAGTCCACACCGATCCTTGGAAGAGCATCCCATCCAGACCCATTCCCTGACCCTGTCCCAGTATTTCCCGTGGCTAATGCACCTAACCTATACATCCCTGAACACTATGGATAATTTAGCATGGCCAATTCTTCTAACCTGTACATCTTTGAACTCTGGGAGGAAACCAGAGCACCCAGCGTAAATCTACGCGGACACGGGAAGAGTGTGCAAACTCCACTGAGGCACTTGCACGAGGCTGGAGTGGAACCTGGGTCAATGGCACTGTGTGGCAGCAGTGCTAACCACTGAGGCAGTGTGCCGTCCCAATTATGTTCAGCATGGACTGGTTGGACAGAAGGAACTGTTTCTATGCTGTATGACTGTTGTGACAGAGGATCTACAAATGTCAACTTAACTGAGAGGGGCTCCAAGTTTTTTAAATGCTGTACAGGTGAATTGGAATAAAACTAGAAAGCAAAACAGAGCAGCACAATGGCTCAGTAGTTAGCACTGCTGCCTCACAGCACCAAGGACCTGAGCTTGATTCTAGCTTGGGCTACTACCTGTGTGGAGTTCGTGCATTCTCCCTGTCTGTTTGGGTTTCCTCTTGGTGCTCTGGCTTCCATAGTCCAAAGATGTGCAGATTAGGTGGATTGGCTGTGCTAATTTGCTCAATGTCCATGGATGTGTAGGTTGAGTAGATTAGCCATGGCAAATGCAGGGTTACAGGAATAGAGTATGGGGGTGGGGATGGATAGGATGCTGTTCAGAGGTTCGGTGTGGACCTGATGGGCTGAAAGGCCTGATTCCACAATATTGGGATTCTATGTTTATGAGAATGAAACTCTCCCAATGTTTAAAGTGGAGGTGGGTCCAAATTGTTAGCCTATCCCAGGTAGTGAAAAGGAAGAAAGAAACTGTCTGGATGGTTGATGAAATGGAACAGTAAAAAAGTTTTTTTGGTAAGCTGTACAGGTTAAAATGTGTATAATATATGGATATAACAATAAATGTGTCAGTACTGATCCTTGTGGGACACTGCTGGACACCAGCTTCCAGTCAAACAGCCTTCTGTCACTACCCTTTGTGTTCTAGCACTAATCCAGTTTGTGATTCATCTCATCAAATTTCCCGGAATTCCACATGCTTTAACCTTCTCAATAAGTCTCCCATGTGGGACCTTGTCAAAAGCTTTGCTAAAATCCATATAATCTTGACTCCCTAAAGCCTGTCCACCATCTACAAGACACAAGTAGCGAGTGTGGTCGAATACTTCCCATTTGCCCGGATAAGTGCATCCATGTGTTTTAACCCTCTCAGTCAGTCTACCACATGCTAAAAGCCCTACTCTTTCTCCTCATCCAGTCCTGATTGACCTAGACATCCAGGGCTCTCTGAATTTGTTGTTCCTACACTTCACTCTAAATGGTGAACTTTGGACCTGTCGTCTCCCCAGTGTCTCTTTGAAGGCTGCCCTGCTGTAGACTTAGCCCCTAGGAGCCGTTCCATGTCTACTGTGGCCAGATCCTGCTTTATTTTACTAAAATCTGCCATCTCCCAGGCTAAAGCTGTCTTTTGGAGGCCATCTTTTTCCTTGTTCAGAACAAATTTGAATCATATGTTGCGGTTGCCATCTCCTAAATATTCCCCCACTGCCACATCAAACATTTGCCTACCTTCTTTCCCCAGAACTAGATCCAGCACTGTGCTATCCCTTGTTGGCCTTCCATGTATTGACACAAAATACTCCCCAGGCCACATTTCAAGAAATCCACCCCTCTTAAACAGGGCTAGTCATGGTGTTAAGGGTTTATGTTAGGAAAGTTGAAACTCCTAGTATAATTGCCTGATTATTACTCTTGCACTGAACTGCCTACATATTTGCTCCTCCATTTCCTGCTCTTTAGGTACCTATAATACACTCCCAGTAAAGTAGCTGCCCACTTAACGTTACTAAGTTCTACTCTCAAAGCTTCATTTGAGGACCCTTCCAAGGTCTATCTCTTTATTGCAGTATTTGCTCCCTTAATTAATAGTGCTACCCTTTTTACACCCTCCGCTGTCTTGCCTGAAGATCCTATACCCCGGAATGTTGAATTGCCAGTCCAGCCCTTCCCTAGACCACGTTTCTGTGATGGCAACGATATGTGGCAACTGCCATGTGTCAGTCCACGCCATTAACTCATCAGTCTTGCTTATTGTACTCCTGGCATTAAAGTAAAGACTATTCAGCCTTGTCTTACTCTCTTGACACTCAACATAGCTGAACTCACTGTGACTTGCTTCCACTGCTGTAGCATGATGTATCTGTGTTTCATGGATCTTCAGTGTTCCCGTCCCCTGCCAGACTAGTTTAAACTCTTCCCTATAGCTCTAGCAAACCTACCTGCAAGGATGTTTGTTCCATTGTGGTTCAGGTGCAGACTATCACATTATAAATGTTCCACTTTTCCAAAACACTGTCCCAGTGATCCAGGAATCCAAAACACTCCCTGTTGTGTGATCTCTTGAGCCACTCATGCATCTGTCCTATTTGTAAACTAGCTAGCATGTTGCACCAATGGTTGTAATCTCTGGATTACTTCTGAGGTCCTGCTTTTTAACCTACTGCCTAGCTCCCTGAATTCCTGATGCACCCTCGTCAACTTCCAAAATGGAATTCTGTTTAGTGAGTGGGATACCATGAGACTCCTGCACTACCTGCCTGTTCTTTCTGGACTGCCTTTTGGTCACCCATTCTCTTTCCTCTAGTCCCTTGAGTTGACTTGTGACTATCTAAACGTGCTATCCATGTCGTTCTCGGCCTCATGGATGTGCCACTATCTCCAACTGCTGTTCAGGCTCCAAGACCCGAAGCTCCAGCTTCTGCAGTTGGGAACACTTGCACATTTGGTCATCTAGGACACTGGCAGCATTCAGGACTCCGCACATATGACCAGCTACACATTCCATTCAGCTGTCCTGTCCTGACATCTCTCAAACTTAGAATTAATGCCTTAGAGTAGAATTGTTCATCTTAGACTTCCTAATTATTCATCTTATTTTGTTAGACTTCCTACTCTAGAAGGTTCCCTGCTGGAGAGTCTAGGACCAGGGGGCACAGTCTCATAATAAAGGGGCATCGTTTTTTAAGACTGAGAGGAGGAGGAAGGTTTTCTTCGGGTTGAGAGTACCTGGAACTCCTTGCAGCAGAGATTTGTAAGGGCACTCCGTGTGTATATTTAAAACTGAGATTCTTGATCAGTAGTGGAATCAAGGATATGGGGAAAAAGCAGGAAAGTGGACATGATGAATATAAGACCAACCATAATTCTGTTGAATGGCAGCAGCTTCAAGGGGACAAACAGCTTACTCCTGTTCCTATTTCTTCTGATCTTATTTGACTAATTTGATCTATAGTGAAGGAACAAAAGTTTAATTATGGTAACCTGGCAATGCATGACAGGATCTGGGGTTGAGAGAGTAGATAATAGACAAGGAAGGAGGAGTTCATAATCTGGTATTGTTAAACTTGATGTTGAGTCCTTAAAACTGAAAGGTACCTAGGTGGAAGATGAGGTATTGCTCCTCCAGCTTCTATTCAGCTCTGCTGGAGCACTGCAGCAGGCCTGAGAGACAATTTGTCTGAATTTCTCCAGCAATTTGTTTCACACCTCCAGCATCTGTAGTTTTGTTTTATTTAAACTGTTTGATGATGATTGATCCTTTATATTGAATCCAATTCAGGGGAATGCTGACTTTCGAAACATATTTCCAGTCTCTGAAAAGTAGACATCATGGCCTGGATCTCTTGTGGTGCAGCAATTACTGTCAGATTGCCACTCTGCTCAAACATTTCTATGCCTTAAGCTGTTCAACATTTCATGCCAGGTCTGAGCACAGCATTCCCCCCAAGTACTCCATCACAGTGCTGTAACTTGAGTATATCTGAATGAGTGGCAATGCATTTTGTATTTCACCTGGATTGAAGGCTAACCTGATTCCAAGGAACAATGTTGCTGACTTAAGGTTATGATCCCTGCTGGAGTGAGTGGATTTAATCTGGTATATGTCCATCTGTAATATCTGTCATTTTGAAAAGAGACTTGAAAAGGCATATTTGAAGACTTCAAGGAAGGCAAATATATTTGAATTTTTTCTTCTTCAACATCGAAAGAAAGAATGCAGTCTTGCCTCCTTTCTTCAGAATAACCACTCGTTATATCTTGCACGAGAATTAACACTGCATTGATTCACCAGGTCTGTATCCCGGAGGAGTTCTCGCAGGCGTTATTCAAGGTCTCGATCACGCTCTCGTTCGCGCCGTAGAAGATCCAGAAGCAGGTCTTACAGCCCTGATTATAGGCGCCGCCGTAGTCATAGCCGATCTCCGATGTCAAATCGGAGGCGTCATATTGGCAATCGGGTATGAATTAATTCTAATTTTTTTTCCTGTTCCCTTAGTATGATCAATTTTCCCTTTAAGTTATACGTGTGCACAGCCACTCCAATGCCAATTATAACTGTAGTTTCTGTTGCAGAAGTCACTACCATGCACAGACCTCGGGCCCACACGTAAAGAAAGTTAGAAGGAATGCTGCGTAGGATGTAGTTGAGGTTTCATAGTCCCACATGAGTTTATTCTTACCAGTTAATAAGACCATAAGACAGAGGAGCAGAAATTAGACCATTTGGCCCATCGAGTTTGCTCTGCCATTCAATCATGGCTGATAAGTTACTCAACCCCATTCTCCTGCTTTCTCCCCGTAACCCTTGATCCCCTTGACAATCAAGAATCTATTTATCTCAGTCTTAAATGTAGTCACGGACCTGGCCTCCACAGCATTCTGTGGCAGTGAATTCCATAAATTCACCACTCTCTGGCTGAAGAAGTTTCTCCTTATCTCCGTTCTAATAGGTCTTCCCTTTACTCTAAGGCTGTGCCCTGGCGTCCTAGTCTCTCCTACCAATGGAAGCATCTTCCCAACGTCCACTCTGTATGCACTTCAGTATTCCGTAAGTTCCAATTAGATCCCCCCCCCTCATCCTTCTAAACTCCAACGAGTATAGTCCCAGAGTCCTCAAACCTTCCTCATATGTTAAGTGGTCCCAGGAATGGAAAATTCTCATGAACCTCCTTTGAGCCCGCTCCACCCCCCAGTACCTCCTTCCTGAGATGTGGGGCCCAAAACTGCACACAATACCCCACATGTGGCCTGACCAGAGCCTTTTAAAGCCTCAGTAGTACATCCCTGCTTTTATATTCAAGTCCTCTCAAAATAAATGCCAACATTGCATTTGCCTTCCTGACTACTGACTCAACCTGCAAGTTTACCTTGAGAGAATCCTGGACTAGAACTCCCAAGTCTCTTTGTACTTTAGATTTCTGAATTTTCTCCCCATTTAGAAAATAGTCAATTATTTTATTCTACTTACCAAAGTGCATGACCTCACACTTTCCCACATTGTACTCCATCTGCCACTTCTTTGCCCACTGTCCTAACCTGTCCAAATCCTTCTGCAGTCTCACCACCACCTCAATACTACCTGTCCCTCCACCAACCTTTGTATCGTCTGCAAACTTAGCCAGAATGCCCACAGTTCCTTCATCTAGATCATTAATGTATAAACTGAAAAGTTGTTGTGCCAACACTGACCCTTGCGGAAGACCACCTGTCACCAGCTACCATCCTGAGAAAGACCCTTTTATCCCCACTCTCTGCTTTCTGCCAGACAGCCGATCTTCATCCATGCTAGCACCTTGCCTCTAACACCACGGGCCCTTATCTTACTCAGCAGCCTCCTGTGCAGCACCTTGGTAGATAACATCCATTGGCTGTCCTCTGTCTACCCTGCTTGTTACCTCCTCAAAGAATTCTAGCAGATTTGTCAGGCACAACCTCCCCTTGATGAAACCATGCTGACTTTGCCCTACTTTACCATACACTTCCAAATATTCAGAAATCTCATCTTCACAATAGACTTCAAAATCTTACCCACACCCGAGGTTAGGCTCATCGGCCTGTAATTTTTCTGTCTTTTGCCTTACTCCCTTTTTGAAAAGGGGTGTCACATTAGTGATTTTTCCAGTCCTCTTGGACCCTCCCTGACTCTAGCAATTCCTGAAAGATCACGATTAACGCTTCCACTATCTCTTCAGCTGTCTCCTTTAGAACTCTGGGGTGTAGTCCATCTGGTCCAGGTGATTTATCCACCTTCAAGCCAATCAGTTTTACTAGCACCTTTTCCTTGGTGATGGCCACCGTACTCCGCTCTGCCCCCTGACTCTCGAATTTTTGGGAGATTTCTCGTGTCTTCCACCGTGAAGACTGACGCAAAGTAATTATTCAGTTCCTAAGCCATTTCCTTGTTCCCCACTACTATCTCTCCACTGTCATTTTCCAGTGGTCCAATGTCCATTTTGCCCCTCTTTTGCCCTTTATATAATCTAAAGAAACTCTTGCAGTCTTCCTTTTATATTACTGGCTAGCTTACCCTCATATTTAATCTTCTCCCTCCTTATTTCTTTTTTGATGCCCTCTGTTGGTCTTTAAGCTTCCCAGTCCTCTGGTTTCCCACTACCCTTTGCCATCTAACAGGATTCGAGAGAAATCTCTTCACTCGGAGGGCAGTTGGAAAATGGAGCTTGCTGCCTCGTGAACTGAGGCAGATGTTCATTTAAGAGAATGCTGCATAAGCAGCAGATAGTACAGTAATCTTGGAAGAACAGAAATAGGTGGTCAGGAGGTAGAGATGGGTGTTGACAGAGTGCATGAAGTGAATATTTTTGTATTATGTTGCTGATGGGGTAGCATGAGAAGTGGCAGCTCGAGGATAAGTCCATGGAGGACCCCAGAGCCAATGATGGAGAGGGAAGAGAAACCATGGCAAGAGATTTGAGCTGCCTTTTAGATAAGGAAGAAATCCAATTGAGACAGCTGTGGAGTGGCTTTCGAGGAGGTGGTGAGGTTAAACATCTGACAGATTAAAAAGAACATGGGATAGTTTGCCTTTGAAGTAGTTAGACAGCTGATAGCATTTGATACTTTATTCAGGGCTATTTAGCTACGGAGTGATGTGTTCCCTAGTAATTGACCCCTCCACACTGGGAAAAAGCCTCATACTTTCCATTCTATCCATGTTGTTCACAATCATTTAAACTTCAATTGGGTAGCCCCTCAACCTCCTGCGTTCCATTGAAAACAAACCCAGTCTATCTAACTTTTCTTCGTAGCTAAAATTTGCTGGTAAATTTGGTAAACCTTTTCTGTACCTTCTCCAAAGCATCCACATCCTTCTGGTAGTGTGGTGACTGGAGCAGAATGCAATATTCCAAGTGTGCCTACATAAAGTTCTCAAGCTGCAGCATAACGTGCCTATCCTTCTACTCAGTGCCCCTGCCAATGAAGGCAAGCATGCCATAGGCCTTATTTTACCCCCTTATCTACCTGTGCTGCCACATTCAAAGATCTGCACACCCAGATCTCTCTGCAAATCAAAAGTCCTCAGGATTCTGCCATTTACTGTATAATTTCCACCTACTTGACCTTCCAAAATGCATCACCTTTCATTTGTCCGGTTTAACCTCGATCTGCCATTTTTCTGCCCATGCCTGTAACTGATCTATATCCTGCTCTGTCCTTTGACAGTCCTCCTCACCATCTACTATTCCACCAATCTTTGTATCATCTGCAAACGTACTAATTAGACCATGTGAGTTTACTCCTACCAGTAAATCTAATGGGATTTGGGAGAGATCTGTTCACTCTGGGCATTTGGAATATGGAGCTCGCTGCCTCATGAGCTGTTTTCCTCCAAATCATTTATGCAGACCACGAACCACAGAGGTCCCAGCACTGATCCCTGTGGAGCGCCACAAGTCACAACCCTCCATTCTGAAAAGCATCCTTCCACTGCTAACCTCTATCTCCTATGATTAAGCCAGTTCTGTATCCATCTTGGCTAGAGACAAAAGAACTGCAGGTGCTGGAATCCCAAGATAGGTAAACAGGAGGCTGGAAGAACACAGCAGGCCAGGCAGCATCTGGAGGAAAGGAGCAGTCAACATTTTGGGCATTACCCTTCTTCAGGACTGAATGCAGGAGGTAGGGGGAGCGGCAGATAAAGTCTGTTCTCTCGCTCTCCCCCCGCCCCCCCCCCCGGC
>NC_063338.1:4232441-4248186 GCF_021869965.1 Rhincodon typus
CTGCAATTCTCCCTACCCCCCCACATCTAGCCCTGAAGAAGTGTAATACCTGAAATGTTGACTACTCTGGTCTTCCAGATGCTGCCTGCCCTGCTGTGTTCTTCCAGCCTCCTGTTTGTCTACCTTGTATCCATCTTGTCAGCTCACCCCGATACCGTGTGACCTTTTGTACCAGTCTTCCATGAGGGACCTTGTCAAAGGCTTTGCTGAAGTCCATGTAGGCAACATCAACTGTTTTTCCCTCATCAATCATCTTCAACACCACCTCAAAAAAGCACTATCAAGTTAGTGAGGCACGACCTCCCCTGCACAAAACCATGCTGTCTATCGCTAATATGTCCATTTGCTTCTAAATGCATGTAGATGCTGTCCCTGAGAACTTTTACCAATAATCTCCCTACCTCTGACATGAGGCTCACAGGCCTGTAATTTCCTGCATTATCCCTGCTACCTTTCTTAACCAATGGAGCAATACTATTTATTCTCCAGTCCTCTGGGACCTCATCTGTAGCCAAAGAGGGTGTAAAGATGTCTGTCCCTGCTCCAGCAATTTGTTCTCTTGCCTCCCTCAATATTCTGGAATAGATCCCCATAGGACCCAGGGACTTGCCTACCTTAGTATTTTTTAAGACACACAACACCTTTTCCTTTTGAATAGCAACTTGGCTTAGAAATTTGATACCCTGAGGTCACCCTCCACCAATTCCTTGTCTTTAGTGAATACCAACACAAAGTATTTGTTTAGGATCTTACTTACCTCTTCCGGCTCCACACTGATTCCCTCCTTTGTCGTTGAGGGGACCAACCCTTTCCCTGGCTATCCTCTTGCTTTTTGTCTATGGAGAAAAAGCCTTGGGATTCTCCTTAATCCTGTTTGATAACAACTTTTCTTGACGCCCTTTTTAGCCCTTCTAATTCCTTGTTTAAGTTCTTTCCTACTTTCCTTTTACTTCAAGGGCTTCATTAGTTCCCATCCTCCTCGACCTTAGATATGACCTTGGTCAAAAAGAAAAAGGAAGCATAACATCCCTGGTCATCCAAGGTTCACATAACCTATCCTTCATTCTTGCGGGAACATACCACTCCTGAACTCTTACCAACTGCAGTTTGAAATACTCCATGTCCAATGTGAATTTCCCCCCTCAGCCGCCTTCAATCAAAATTCTCCAGTTCCTGCCTGGTATTGTTGTAGTTTGCCTTCCCCCAACTTAACACCTTTTACCCAAGGGCTACTATTATCCCTATCCATGAGTATCTTGAAACCCATGGTATTATGGTCACTACTCCCGAAACACTCCCCCACTGAAACTTCACTTACCTGGCTAGGCTCATTTCCCAAAACCAGGTCCAGTATTATCCCTTCCTTGGTTTACGTACTGTCAAGAAATCCTCCTGAATGGTCCTTACAAATTCTGCAGCATCCAAGCCCTTAACACGAAGTGAGCCCCAGTCAATATCAAGGAAGTTAAAATCGCCCACTACAACAATCCTGTTGTTTGTACATCTTTCCAAAATCTGTCTGTGTTTTCTCCTTTTATCTCCAGCTTGTGACGTACCTCCAGCATTGATTTCATCTTTCCTACTCCTGAGTTCTACCCATATTGCCTCACTGCACGAGTCCTCTGATGTATCCTCCCTCAATACAGCTGAGAGATACTCCTTTACCAGTAATGCAACTCCCCCACCCCTTTACACCCCTTCCTATCACAGCTGCAATATCTTTTTTTTTCAACTTCATATAGACTTTCACTTCAGCTATGGTATTCCATATTCAAAAGACCAAATTAATTGTAATTACTTCTGGGTGTCTTGTGGTTGCAAAAATCTATGTATAATTACCAGTCTTTTTAAATTTAACCTTTCTTTATGAAACCTGAGAACACCCAACGATCTTTGTTTGAGATTTTTGACTTTTAAAGTTCTTTTAACTTCTAAAGTTTCCATCGAGAACTGACTTGGCGTTAAATTCAAATGGACCCATAAAATAGAATTGGAAGGGTTATTGTACAAATATTAGTCACTTCAAATGAACACGTAGATAGTTCTTGGAGTAAAAATTTGTTAAATTTCAGCTAAACCTATTGAAGTATATTACACGGTATTTATTGGGCACTGCAGTTCAGCTTTAAAACCAGTTTCTATTGCTTAGCTGAATAGTTTTGTTGCGAAGAATTCTGCCTGTGGCTAAACTGTGGTTTTTCTGAGGGACTTTTGCCTCTTGACTCAACCATTTGCGTTTTGAGTCCTTTTCCAGGACCTGAGCAGAATATCCTAGACTTGCACATCATTGCTGTACTGAGGGAGTATTGCACTTTGAGATCCCAACTTTAGGGTAGACATTAAACTGAGGTCCTCTCTGGCCTCCTCTGGTGAACCCATGGCACAATTTGGAAGAAGAGCAGTATGAAAACACCCTTAAATTCAAAGATGTCAGCAAAGTGACCTCTGGGAAATCTTTGTATTTAAGGGTGCTTTCATGTTGCTGTTTGATCAATATTCAGTCTTAACTACTTCACGTCAGCACTAAATCCAAAACTTAACGAGTCTAGAATGAAATGCCTCAAATATGGTAACTGAGGGATAAATAGATGCAATATTATAATAAAATGTCTTTGCTTCTTGGAAGAGCTTTGCTTTACTAATTCAGTGTGTGCATTCAATGTTTAGGCTAACCCTGACCCCAACACTTGTCTGGGAGTTTTTGGATTAAGTCTGTATACCACTGAGCGAGATCTGCGAGAGGTCTTTTCGAGGTATGGTCCACTTGCAGGGGTTAATGTCGTGTATGATCAACAGTCAAATCGCTCCAGAGGCTTTTCTTTTGTCTACTTTGAGAATGTCGACGATGCTAAAGAGGTAAGAGTATAAAGAAGCGCTGCTTAAACTGATAGAAGCTTTCAGCAACACCATCAGGTTGTACTAAAACCTTGTTTGTAGGGCAGTGACTGAGCATAATTAAACTTCTGTTCCATCAAATACCCAGTATAAAAGCTTCGGTTTTTTTTCAATTCGCTTAACATTAGACACGTTTGGGTTTATGGAGTTTCATTTTAAATGCTTCTGAAATCCCTTTTGACAGGCTAAAGAGCGGGCCAATGGAATGGAATTGGATGGACGCAGGATTCGTGTTGATTTCTCAATTACTAAAAGAGCTCACACACCTACCCCTGGAATCTACATGGGAAGACCAACTTAGTAAGTTTTGATTTCGCATTTTTCCAAAAGAGATGATATAAAAATCATTGTGCTCGCTGGGCATCATAAAGTAATTCTGGTAATAATCAAAGCAATTTACACTATAAAAAAAAATGCATGTTAACCATATCTGTAATCTAGCCTTCAAATAAATGGCTTGTAATAAACATGGACAGGAAGAAAATCATTGAGTTCTGTGAAGTTTGAATACTGTAGAAATATGGTAATTTAACTTGTTACACATGGAGTGTAGATTTAATCTTCCTCCTTACGACTAAAAGTCTGACTTAGCATTGTTTGAACAGCCAACTATACTTTGTGTCTTTCTCAACTTGTGGCAAAGTCGTATTGACATGAATAAGACTAAGTTAATGTGTGATTTCATGTTGTAAACCAATGTCCTACCCCTTTATTGTACAAGCATTCCTCGAAGAGCCCTGGTTCAGTTGACATTGTCTTGTTAGAACATTAATGATATAATAGGGAACCCTTTTTAATGTTCTGATGTTCGCTATTATGTCACTTGCCAGTAGGCCACATCAAGGAGAATTTAAATGTTTTAATGAAATCAGTCTCCCTCATTATTGAACTTGGCACTGGTTGAAAAACTGTTTAAATAATTGCTATCAGTGAATGATTGATCGTTTCTGTTGTGTTAGCCTATTTATAAAAATTAGAAGCAGGAATAGACCATTCCTCCAAGCCTGCTCCGCTGATCTCTCAGCCTAAACTCCCCTTTCTTGTCCATTTCCCCATAACCCTTCAACCCATTACTAATTTAAAATCTGTCTTCTCCTTTAAATTTACTTAATGTCCCGGCATCCACCACACTCTGCAGTAGTGATTTCCATAGATTCACAATATTTTGAGAAGTAATTTCTCCAACTGTTTTAAATCTGGTACTTTAAAGTTTTAGCCAAGATTTGTAGCTCGGGTTATGGGTGAGGTTGTTGACTTGCTCACCGAGCTGGCTTGTTTTCGTTCAGATGTTTCATCACCACGCTAGGTAATATCAGTGAGGCCTCTGATGAAGCAACGTTGTTCCAGTCTGCTTGGAATTTATACTGTCTGGTCCATTATGGTGAGTAGTGTCATTTCCGGTTTTGTTCTATATGGGTTTGTGTATGGGGTCCAATTCTGTATGTTTGTTGATTGCATTATGGGGTGAGAACCATATCTCTCGGAATTCCCTTGCGTGTCTGTGTTTGGTTTGGGCTACTATGGTTACCTGGTCCCAGTTAAACTGATTGCCTTCATTGTCTGAGTGTACCGATATTAAGGAAAGTTTTGTCTTTCCTTAAATGGGACACTTATGGGGTCACCCATTTCAGGACTCATCGCGGAGGCAGTCATGCAAAGGTTAGAACATACTACCCTCCCCCGCATTCAACCTAAACTGTGGATCTGGTAAGTGAACGACACATTTGTCATTATTAAATGCACCAAACTAGAAGAGATACCACCTCCTCATCAACGTATTCGTCGGGATTAAATTCACAAGAGGAGAAGAATAAAACAACAATCAGCTTCCGTTTCTGGACGTCAGAGTTGATTATATGACCAACAGGAAGTTCCAAACCTCGGTATACAGGAAAGCAACCCACACTGACCAAAACCTCAATTTCCACAGCAACCACCCCAATGTCCACAAACAAAGCTGTATTCAGACACTATTTAAATGGCCCACTACTCACTGCAATATACCAGAACGACGCAGCAAAGAGGAGGAACGCCTATACAAAATCTTCTCTATGAACGGATATCCCCACCACTTCATCTGCAGATGTCTACTAAATAGACAACAATAAGAGGACATTATGCCCTAACACATTGGCCACACTGCCGTACATCAAGAACATATCAGAACTGATGAGACTCCTAAGACCACTAGGAATCATGGTAGCACACAAGCCCACAGCCACTCTATGACAAACACTCACAAGGATTAAAGACCCCATTCCCACAACATGCAGAACCAAAGTAGTTTACAAGATAACATGCAACGACTGCCACAAGCATTACATCAAACAGACGGGAAGGAAACGAGCCATCAGAATATATAAATATCAGCTAGCAGCAAAACGACACAAACTTTCCTTAGTATCAGTACTCTCAGACAGTGAAGGCCATCAGTTTAACTGGGACAACGTAACCATAGTAGCCCAAGCCAAACATAGACACATGGGAATTCCTAAAGGCATGGTTCTCCACCCGTAATGCAATCAACAAACATCTAGAATGGGACCCCATAAACAAACCCATACAGAATAAAACTGGAAATGACAGTACTCGCCATAACGAATTGGACAGTATAAATTCCAAGCAGAGTAGAACAACATCACTTCATCGGAGGCATTACTGATGTTACCTAGCATGGTGACGAAACATGTGAACAAAAATGAAAATTTCTGAAGAAGGGTCTAGGCCCGAAACGTCAGCTTTCCTGCTCCTCTGATGCTGCTTGGCCTGCTGTGTTCATCCAGCTCTACATCCTGTTATCTCAGATTCTCCAGCATCTGCAGTTCCTACTATCTCAAACAACCTTAAATCTAGTACGTTTTATCCTAAAACTGTGACTTCTCATTCTAAGTGACCACCCCCTAAAAAGAAAAGGAAACGTCCTCTCTGCACCTATTTTGTCAACCCCCTTTAGCATCTTATGTACCTCATTCTCCTAAACTCCAGAGAGTATGCACTTAAACTGCCCATATCTTTTCATTAGTCAACCTCATCTCTGGAAACAATTTCATGAATCTACACTGGAGCACTGAAGTTTCTCTCCATATAGGTGATGAGTTGCCTTTCTGTCCTCTGACCAAAATGGATAATATCGCACTTACCAACGCTAAATTCCTTCTGTCAAATTCACCTGACCTATCCACATCCACTTGTAAATTTCTCATTTCTTCATTGTAACCTGCTGTTTCATCTATTGTAGTGTCCTCTGCAGATTTGGCTGTAGTACCTTCTTTCCTTGCATCCAAGTCATTAATTTTGATTGTAATTAAGTGGGGCCCAAGGACCAAACTCTGTAGCACCCCACTAGTTAGTACTTGCCGATCAGAGGAAAAGATCCATACATCCCAACTCTGCATTTTGTTAACCAATCCTGTATCCTAGCCAATAAACTACCCCAAACCCAATGTGGTCTTACCTTGTTTATTAACATTGTCTGGTGCCTTATCAAATGCCTTCCAGAATTTCAGATATACTACATTTGCGGGATTTCCATGCTGGTTACAATTTTGAAGGACTGCAGCAAATTAGTCAAACACTGTTTACCCTTCATAGGTCCATACTAACTCTAATGGATTTTGTTTCGACTTTCCAAATGTCCTTTTATTACTACTTTAAGTGAATGGATTTTCCAACAGCATGTGAAACTAACTGGTCTATAGTTACGATATTTCATTGTGATTCTATTATACTAATCTGCAAGTAAGAGAAGGAAACTTTCATTAAAATGGGCAAGAGAATCCAATATGGATAAACATGCAGCAAGTCAACAATAAATTCACCTAAACTACCTTTATAGCTTCTTTCTTTTTAGTATACTTTCAGTTCCTCTTGAATAAATAGTCATTCCCTCCCCCCATTTTGCTCACTGCAGCAGTGATTCTTTTCTCGTCTAATTTTATCCAAAAAAGGCTGTATCTGCATTCTATTTGCAACCATTTATTTAATAATTCTAATTTATTTCAATTTGTTCAATGCTGAAACTTCCTTGAATCAATTCATATTTCAAAATTAATTTCACATCAAAGATACTCCACTCAGGAATGTTCTATAGTTGCACAGTATTGCTAGTTTAACTTTTATGTCCTGACAAATATCCAGGAAAACGTAATGTCGTTTTAAAGTTGGCCTTTATGAAAAGTCTAATTCACTTCATGTTTTGGTTCAAGTCACATTTTTCAGGAATATAACTATGACGTTAAGTGAAGAATTTATCTGCCTTCGGTTTATAAAGTTAGCGAAAGAACAGTCTATTTAACCTCTTTCTATTTTACATTGCAGTAGTTCACGCCGCAGAGACAGTTATGACCGATATGACAGATATGATGATCGAGAATATTACAGTAGGTCCTACAGGTATGCAGACAGACATAAAACAACTTGTATTTTGGACATGTAATTTCAAGTGGTACAACTTAAATGATGCCAAATTCAATTACACCTCTTACAAAATTTAATTTTTAGAAATTTGTGAAGCTTTAAGGTGGTATATGTGCACTAGTTGCGTGTTTTACTGTTAAAATTATTAATCTAAGCAAGATGAAAGTGGACATGAAGTGATTAGTAGAAGGTATATTGTGTACAGCTTTATTTTTCTGGAAGTATCCAGCAGATATCTTTAAAGTAAAAATTCCCAATTTGAATTGTTTCTCCCGGGTAGTTTTGGGAATGAGGAACCCCAATAGGGTATGTTGCGTGATTGTTTGTTATTAGAGCAAAATACTTTTAAGAACACGAAACAGGAGCAACTGTAGGTAATTTGGCCCTTCCAGCCAATCTGCGATTCAGTCTTCAGAGATGCAGAACTTCAATGATTGGTAACACTCCTGCAAATCTCATCAACTTGCTTACTTTGGCTTGTTATTGAGATTCATGTCCCTGGCGGCATGGTGGCTCAGTGGTTAGCACTGCTGCCTCACAGCGCCAGGGACCCGGGTTCGATTCCACTCTCGGGTGACTATGTGGAGTTTGCACGTTTTCCCCATGTCTGTGTGCGTTTCCTCTGGGTGCTCCGGTTTCCTCCCACAGTCCGCAGATGTGCAAGCTAGGTGGATTGGCCATGCTAAATTGTCCGTAGTGTTCAGGGATGTGTAGATTAGGGGGATGGGTCTGGGTGGGATGCTCTGAGGTAGTCGGTGTGGACCTGTTGGGCCGAAGGACCTGTTGCCACACTAAGGATTCTGTGTGTTGGTAGTAGACTGAAATGGCCTCTGTCAGTTCAGGTTTGATCACAGTTGTCTATTTGCATCCAACACTGAGACAATTAATTTAAGACCGTAAGAAATAGGAACAGGAGTAGGCCATTTGAACCCTTGAGCCTGGATCACTATTCAGTAGGATGATGGTTGATCCAACATTACTGACGTCAACTTTCCTTTGTTTTCCCCATAGCTGTAACTTTCTGGAAATCCGGATCTTATTTCCTTTAACCTACCTGATTACCTGCAGCATCTGTGTGCTTGCTTTGAGTTCTGTGCACAAATACCCAAAATCCTTTCGTGCCGCAACTTTGTGGTTTTTCCCCATATAAATAGTATTCTACTCATTTGCTGTACCTTCCAAAATGAGAAACTTCATGTTTTTCCGTATCATAACTTCATTTGCCAATGTTTTGCCCACTTAACCTAACAGAATCTGTCATAATTTCCATATAATATTTCAGGCTGTGGGCCAAGTACTGGGTTTAGTATAAATAGGTTGCAAATTTGATGGACTGAAGGGCCTGTTCTGTACTGTATGACTGTACATTTCTCTTGCATTGGGTCAGCAAAAGCATCCCAATGTTCCTACTAGATGCAACAGTTACTATAAGCGGTTGGGAGTTACTATCTTTCGTAGATGAAAGAAGATGGAAATCCCTTTGGACACCATAAACATCAGCTATTCTGTTATTGAGAATGGTCACATTTTCAAGTTCAGATACCAACAGGTTAGGCTATATTCTCAAAGATGCAAGTTTCCTTGTGCTGTCTTTATTGAGTACCCCCTTGTCTTTTCCTACTTCACCTCACGGTTATCAGGATCAAATTCTGTCTGATTAACCGAAGACCACCACCTTCACTATTAACTACTCAGATAATCTTCTTCATCTGCAATCTTACTTATCATACCCCCACACTCTCTCCTATATTATACACACATATATCTCAAACAATAAGGAACCCAGCACTGATTCCTGTGTGATGCACTACTGGATACTGCCCTCCAGTGTCTCAAACAGCCTTCTACTTCCAATAAACCAGTTTGGGGCCTGACTTGCCAAGTTACCCTGGATCCAATGTTTTTTACCTTCTTTATCTGTCTCCCTTGTTGGAGACGTTGTCAAAGGCTTTGCTGAAATCCATGTAAACCTACATTGAGTACACTACCCTTATCTGATTATCTTCTCTCAGTAACTTAATGAGATGCAGCCTATTCTCTGAGAATTTTTGTTTTGTACATGTTAACATGATCAATGGCGATCATGGCAGAAAATAATTTAACTCAAGCAGTTTAAGTGGAGGGATGTAGTAATGCCACTTTGTGCAGAGTAACCTTTCAATATGTTAAGCTAAATCTTTCTGTTTGATTAACCCTTCTCTGCAAAAATAATTGTATAATATTAATGCAGTGGCTGGCAGGTATTCCGGCTAAAAGTTGATAACTTTTTTTGTGCTATTTGTTGTAGTAGGGGCAAGCCTAATCTGTTCTTGTTAACTTAGTTGATGTTTGCCTGGCCAACAAAATATTTCCTCAGTAGAAATAAAACCAAGCAAAGAGGATATTTTGTATTTGGCAAGACTGTCAGAGTATCAGTTGGTGGAAGCTCTGGAAGAAAAGAGGTTATGTAGTCCACCCCAATTGTAATAACAATTTCAGGTCCTTGTACACTGTGTGTAGCATTGTTTGCAGTATATTTTTAATTGCAGTGATTCATTTGTGTTATGTAATGGGTTATTTATTATCTTATAGCTAGCATTTAATGCAGTTAGACATCTGAATTGTGCCTTTCTCCAACTTCTGTTTAGGCACTGTTCGTGAATGTGCTAACAGTTGTTTTTATGGCTGATAGCATTAAATACAAAGGAGCTTCTGAAAATAATATTTCCTTTTAAGTTGATTTTGTTTTAATTCTAAGTGCTAACCCAGGTGAGGTGTACCATGCATTAATATTCCTGTTAATGGTTGACTGCTTCCCATCTATATAGACAAATTGGTTTGCTATATACTACTAGTCATTAGTTCCATAGACACTTAAGGCATGTTTATATATTTATATTTATACAGTTTATAGCAGGGACAATTAAACTGCTTCCTGTGTAATTTGGATGACACTTAAATCTACTGTGCTTGTATGTAATCCTCCATTGTGTTTGTGATAATGTGTGCTTCATGACATTTGACTCAGTTGGAATGCCTTAGCCCATGAGCCATCCTCGAGTAAAGTGCAAATTGAACTAATTTTGGTCTTATTGCAGTAACGCCCTTTTCCCAACCAACCACCATATTTCATCACCATCCATTTTGGGTCTAGTTCACTTGCCCTCTCTGGTAGTGTATCTAATCAGATTTTTTTAAATGTTTCAGAAGGCGTTCTCCATCTCCATATTATAGCAGGGGTGGCTATCGTTCTCGCTCAAGGTCACGTTCGTACTCTCCACGTAAGTACAATGTTTACTAATCAGTAGTTCTTGTTATGAAAGATTTTCATATAATGATATGGCCACATAACGGATGCACCGAGTTTTCAATTTAGAATGGAAAAGAGGAAAAAGATATTTGGCAGGAGTCTGGTCAAGGGTCCTTGATTAGAAACAAAAGAACTACAGAAACTGGAATCCAAGGTAGACAAACAGGAGGCTGAAAAGACACAGCAAGCCAGGCAGCATCTGGAGGAGGAGAAGTCAATGTTTGGGTATTACCCTTCAGGACTGGCTGTAGGGGTCAGGGGAGCTGCAGATAAAGAGGGAGGGTAGCAGAATGGTGGTGATAGGTGGATAAAGGTAGTAGGTACGACCAGCCAAGTCGTACCTACTACCTTTATCCACCTATCTCCACTGTTCCGCTACCCGCCCCCCATCTGCAATTCCCTCTACACCCACATCCAGCTCTGAAGAAGAGTAATACCTGAAACATTGACTTCTTCTCCAAATGCTGCCTGGCTTGCTGTCTTTTCAGCCTCCTGTTTTGTCTACCTTGGTCAAGGTTCCTTCTTTGCTTCTCCTTTTGGGTTCGAATGGCCTGGCATCAGATCGTGCCTTGAGCAGGGGTCGTAAACAAATATAACCAGTTTACTTTGTTTTGACTTTTTTTTTCTCTCGAGTATCAGCATATTTATGGTTAATGGTTGAATTAGATGGAGCTAAATTTTCTGTGCAACATCAGGTGTCCATCTGCATGTGTTTCAGTCTTAGTGTTTTTTTTTGTATAAATAAAAGTAAATTTACTGAAACCATTCATCCACTTAATTTTACAGCACGCATGAAATTGTGTAAAACGGTTGTTATAATTTCACTGATCTCCAAATAAGTTGTTCAAGAATTGATAAAACAGTGGCCATAAGTTTCATTTGACAATGATTGGATGCAGCTGGCATGTGGGTCACTCAAGGAGATCCACTCAGTGACCGTTGGTGCCTCAGTTTTGATTTGCCTGTAGGTCTGTTTGTCTTGTTTGAGTTTTTAGGGCCCAGACATTTGATGACACTATTGTCACCAAGCCTAAGAAGTCTGCATAGCAGCTCAAGATTATGGGAATTGTTAGGATAGTAGCTTCATGTGCGACCTCTTAGGTTCCAAATGAACTTGATTGCTGAAGAAGCTTGGGTCTTCCTGTTGTACTGATTTCAGCATTTTAAAGTTGAGTAACAACTTCTTGTCTCTTTCAGGTCGCTACTGAAGATCCAACACATCAAAATTGCAGTCTTAAGGCCAGCTGACCTATTTGCTGAAGATTCCTTTTATATGAAACAAATTTTTTTAGTCATGTTTGTGTAAAGATTTTTTCTTTCAAAAGTGTTTAGTGAAAAGCTTAATATGTTCCGGTTGTATTGGGTGGTTATCAATAAAGTGACCATATTTACATCCTTGGGTTAAGCCAACGTAAATTTTATTTTCCCAGTCTTGAGCAGCTTTGACTGTAGATAGGAAAGGTGAATGGCCATGTAGCTGCTATTGTTTCATTTAATAAGGTGTATATTCTTTGAAGTTTGGTGATGGGAGCTAATATTGGACTTGTGTAGGACTTAACGTGTGCAGGTTCCATATCTGTGCTCATAGTATTATTGATTTCCTATATTCTCAATTCAGTCCCATGAATTCAGTGAAGGGCTTTCATTTTTCCTACAGTATGGAGTAAATTAAAATCCTAAACTTGTAGCTGATAATATGGTACTTTTGAAGAATTACACATTTATTATTGAATAAAATGATGTGTAGAAAATAGTACTATATTTCTGACTGGAGGAATTTTAACAAATTCCACATGGAAAGGGATATTCCCATTTCAGTCACAAAAATATTGGAGAAATGCAGTGCTTAAGCCTGGCCTTAAACTCTCTCAACTAATTGTGATTAGCTGAATTTGGTTAACTACTGATTTTTATTTTAGTTCCTTTTTAGATTAAGTTATTTGATCTTCATGGGACTATTTTTGTATTCTATCAGTAATATTCCTTTGTGTCCATAGATCTTCTGGGTTCATGTCGTGAAGAGGCTGTTCTGTTAAATGAAGATTTTGTACCAGTGCAAAACCTGTGGCACTGAGTAGAAGTGTGCGTGAAGTGCTTTTAAATATCTGATGCAAAATGAACATTAAATTTCAGCAAAAAACTCACTTTCTTTGTTTCATCTTTCTCTTTAATTTACTCTATTGTCTTAATCTTATTAGTTCAACTTTCCCTTTACAAGCCTTGCAAGAGTTATTATTTTTAACCTTGAATATAAAGCAGTATGGCAGTTGGGACAACTGTAATCAAATGCAAAAGTGGTCTTAAATTGTCGGTATCGGTTAAATCTTCTGGTTAGATTTTTTTACTGCTAAGTATGAAAGTTTCAAATGTGCAGAGTTTGGGCAACTGTGAATATCAGATTCGACTTGCCTAATTAAGATTTTGCTTCTGTCAACTCCTCAGGCAATGAGTAATTGAGAACTTGAACTAGGTTGTCCTTTCCTTTAACATCTGCAGCAAGCAACTGAGTGGGATGCTAGATAGGTGCAAACTCACACTCTGCTATTGTCTTAAGTGTTTCTTGTATGCTTTGTTGCCTCCTGATTTGAATTTGTTGTAGGTGAGAGCTGATCCCTCTACAGAGGCAATTGCTTCCAAAAGAAGAGCATCTTTAAAATACTTTGTGGTTGTGGTATGGTTATTCCATATAATTATGTTTCTGCCAAATTCATGTAAAGTTTTGTCTAGTTTTCTTTCCTGTAACTTATGGAGTTTATGGGTGGTATGACTGTCTCTGTCTCTGCAGTGCAATCAGAATGTGTATCTCAGCTGTACTGGGAGGAATTACTGGTTGTTGTTTTACTGTTTGACATAGTCACAAGGGCAACACTTCAAACATTTTTATTAAAGTATTTCAAACTCAGTTCTTGAACATGCATTTTTATTCTCTCCACGAAAGCACCAGAATGTTATGCATTGTTTTTTCTTCAATTGAGCTTGACTGAACAATTTCCTGCTCCCTGAGCTGCCATTAAATACTTTCCTCTCTGCAATCATTGGTTTTGGAGTTCTGTTGTCTTCATGTTGCAAAAAAAATTGGGAGAAGTTGCAAAGAGTGAGTGCTGAAATAATCTGAATTCAGCCTAATGAATGTAATTAGAGTAAATTCTGGTTAATTCTGTATTTAAACTACTGCTTCCATGGGATAGAATTCCAGATAAGAAAAATAATGTACTGTCAAACAGTCATGCAGCATCTGTAGAGAGGAGGACATTTAAGTCACTGACCCTCCATCTGATGTGAAATGTAAAGAATGTAATAGGTTTTGAGTTCATGAATGGGGTAGAAGCAGGAAAGAAGTCGTCTGATAGGGTGGGGTAGTAAGTTGGGGGAGTGGAGAGCTTAAATGACAAATGCTTCTGGTAATCGGCAAAGTAAAGAAACAAAAGATGTGTGCAGATTAGATGTGAATGGATGGATAGCAGCCATCTAAATCTAAAGTACATGATTCTCATAAGAAATGAGAGAAACCAAACCAACAAAAAGTGGAGGCTGTTTTTTGTCAAAAAGTTTTGAAACTCATGTTTGAGTCCAGGAGTCTGTGTAGTGATGAGTGGAAAGATGAGGAGCTTTTCCTCAAACTTCTGTTGAGCTCCATCAGAATGCAGTAGCAAGCCAACAACATATCCATAATAGAGTCAGGTGAATAGTTTAGACCACTATTAGTTTTGCTGCAAAGTATGAAGGAATTGATCCAGGAAGAAAATCTAGGAATGGAGACTTACTACCTAAAAAAGGTCATATGGGATTACACTGAAGCCTGTAATTGGCTACTGGGAAGAGGTCGATACAAGATTGGTCACATTCAAAGGGCTACGAATTGGAAGTGGAGAATGAGAAAGAAAACTATTAGATTTTCTGAGGGGAAGTTGAGGTACCAAACAGAGGGAACTTGGGAGAATCTAATGATTTGACCCTGCCCATTCTTTGTGTCAAATTGAAATCAGCCACGGAGGGCATGGAAATTGAGGATAAGAAGCTGCTTCTGCTCGGTGGCAGAGTCAATAATGGGCATAATTTTAAAGTGAAGGGCAAGAGGTTTATAGGGGATTTAAGGAAATTTGCTTTTGCCCAGAGGATGGTGGGAATCTGAAATGCATTGCTTGAGTGGTAGTCGAGTTGGGAAACCTTTTAGAAAGTTTTTGGATGATCACTTGAAGTGTCAACATTCAAAGCTGTGGGCCATGAATTGGAAAGTGGGATTGGTGAAGATAGGTCTGCACAGACTTGATGGGCTCAAGCACCTTTGCTATATGGCAGGTTGTGAAGGATTTATTTGTGGATAGGTTTTTTGTCCATTATTTTTTTAAAAGCTATTTTACTAATCAACCTGTTCAGAGATGTCATTACACACCCAAGACTCTGTCCTGGGCTAAGGACACTACCACATCTATTATGTAAGCAGGCTAATGTTTATTGGATTACAAGTTTAGTGGGAGATGGCATGATTGTTACATAAGCAAACAAACTGATCTATGAACCAGAGTAATGAATATCACTTTATCCAACTGGAATTCATCTTGTGCACTCCAGCCTCCTTTTGAGATGGAAAAGCTGTGATTATGCTTTGACTTTTCAGACTGAAAATGCCTTTGTCTATTGAACCTACCAATAATATGTATTGATATGTTTAGTGCAGTTGTCAGATTTTTTTAATTCCGACCAGTACAGGTCACATGATTTCATACAAATTCCCATGAAAGTCTTTGTCGTGTTTCCTTGAAATCACAGGTTGCACTTGCAGTCCACAGTGTGATATAAGCCACTGAAGTCAATAAGTAACCTTATAAGTCAATACATTCATCTAGTAAGATAGGAGTCAATGAAATGAAGTCATAGAATCCCCACAGTGTGGAAACAGGCCCCTTGGCCCAACAAGTCCACACCAACCATCCGAAGAGCATCCCATCCAGACCCATCCCCACCTTCCCCACACTTTTCCCGGTTACCCTGCATTTCCCATGGCTAACACATCTAATCTACAGAGACAACAAGGTGCAGAGCTGGATGAACACAGCAGGCCAAGCAGCATCATAGGAGTAGAAAGGCTGACGTTTCGGGCCCAGACCCTTCATCAGAAATGGGGGAGGGGAAGGGGGTTCTGAA